>NW_010302884.1:0-1210 GCF_000700745.2 Antrostomus carolinensis | reverse complement strand
GTCTAATGGAAGGTGTCCCTGCTGATGGCAGGGGGGTTGGGACTGGATGATCTTTAAGGTCCCTTCCAACCCAAACCATTCTATGATTCTGTGATATCAATAGTGTTTAGTGCAATAAAACATCTTTCCTCTTCTATCTTCCACTTGAAGCAGAATAACAGTTAGCTCCTGAATTACTATCAGTCTAATGCAAATCACTTCTGAAGATGCATCTGGAATTTGGAGTCATGTTTTAGACTTTTCAGCACTGGATTGAGTCCAGTGGAGGGCTACTAAGATATTTAGGGATCTCAAGCATGTGACGCATAAGGAAAAGCCAAGTATACTTCTTTTTCTTAGCTTGGAGAAGAGAAGGCTAAGGAAAGGCTCTAATTGCTATCTTTATCTACAATAAATTTTAGAGAAGTAGGAACCAGCCTCTTCCCAGAGGCGCAGAGCAAAAAGTTGCAGTAAGGAACATTCTGACTAGGTATAAGGGAAAAACAGTTCTGAAGAAAGTTGTTACAGCTGGGGCCAGGTGTAAGTGGTCAAATCACCATCTGCAAATTTCCAGAACTTGATTAGGCGAGGCCCTAAGTGACCTTATCTAACTTTGAAGTCAGGGATTGAGCAGAGATTAAACTCGCTGATATCTAGATGTCCTTTCCAACCTAACTTATACTATGATTCTGAGCAGGGTACCATGTAGCTACTAAATTTTAGACCAGATATTCAATCAAATATTTCATATTCCCTTCAACAGGATATAGCCATTACTGAATACGTGAGAAAACGTCTTTCCAAGTATATTTGGGTTTGTGTTTCACTTAAATTTAGTTTAATATCCATGAACATCTTTCTCTACAGATCTCAAAAAGCTTTTCTACGTAATGATAATGGGGACGGTGAAGATTGGAGCAGGAATAAAGAAAAATCAATCTACATAATCTGTGATAGTTTACACTTATTTAGAACTTTGGAAACAAATATCTGATTTGGAACATTTTGGAACATTCATTAATCATAGAATCATAGAATATTCTGAGTTAAAAGGCACCCACGAGGATCATCAGGTCCAACTCCTGATTCTGCACAGAGAAACTTAAATTTAAACCATATATATAAAAGCACTGTCGAAATGCTTCTTGAACACCAACAAGTCTGGGGCAACGACCATGTCCCTTGGGAGCTTGTTCCAGTGCCCTCTCAGTGAAGAACTTTTTCCTAATAT
>NW_010302883.1:0-15814 GCF_000700745.2 Antrostomus carolinensis | reverse complement strand
CCTTCTGGTGTGTCACCCACTCCTCCCAGCTCTGCTCTGATCCCAGAGCAGAGACAGTCCCAAAACTGAAAACGCAATCCCTGAAGAGAGAGAGAGCCCCCAGAAAACAAACAAACAAACAAACCAAAAACAACCCAAAACTTTCTGGCCAGTCCTCATTTATATGCTGAACACGTTATATGATCTGGAATATCCCATTGGCATATCCAAATGCTAGTCTAGGTTTGCTACTTTATGTTCCCTCCGAGTTTCTCCTGCACCTGCAGGCGAGCAAAACACTGACATTGGAAAGTCCTTGATTTCCCAGCAACAACTAAAAACATCGGTATATTACCAACATTCTTCTCGTAAGAAGTCCCACACTGAAACTAAACCACAGCACTGTTCTAGCTACTAAGAAGAAAATTAGCTCTATCCTAGTGAAACTAGGACAAGACTGTACATTTTAAGAGCAGGGTCTATCCTTCAGAGGTCACAGCACTGGCTGATGTCTACCTACAGAATCAGGCAGCATGCTGAACATGCCTCTGTGCTTGAGGTCCAGGCACTGAAATAATTTCATATTAAAACTTCAGACTGACCCACTATAAGGGACACAGCTCAGGGGACAGAGAATAAGTGGTTTAGTCACTGGCAAGAACAGTGACAACATTTATGATGTCTCATATCCAGGTAAAATGGATGCTGTCTTAACCTCCATTCATTTCTTTTTGAATTGCACAGTTCTGAAGGGGGAAATAAGAATCTGAATCCTTTATTTATTTACAATAAAGTGGTCACAAGATTATAAAAATAAGGGTACGGGGTGCAAATCTATAATGCTGAGCTCTTTTTCTCCCACTCCGATGATCTGTGACAAACATCACAGAACAAATCACACCATCTCTTCTTACAATGATAGATCTTGATGGTCAATGGTTTTTAATCACCTCACCTCAAAGATACCCTGTTATGCTTAGAAAAATCCTGTGGATATCAGGGGACAAAAGCACTCCTACAGTGATCCCTACATTTTTCTCCAGGGCTTTTTATTGGGGTTGCACTCTCATAATATACATATACTTTAAGTCTGACACCTGATATACCTCTTCTATGAAAGATTTGGTCTTGGGCTACAGTTGCTTTCCTTGGCTCCCCTTTCCTGCTCAACTTTCCCTTTTTCAGTGCTCTTTTCCTCCACTTTTCTGAGGATTCTTGGACAAAAACCCTGAAAAAGTGACTTCAAGAATATTAAAAAATATGTAGGGTAATTGCTTATGTTTTTAAAGGCAGGATGACTCTTAAAAAAAAATCTCAAATATAGTATATACAGCAGCGTTTAAACCCAGTATTTTCTGGGAATAACTTTGTTCTTGGAATACAAAATATTTTGCATTAAAATGGGAACAGCGGATGAAGTCAGAGTAGATGGGCAACAAATTCTGCCACTAACACAAGGGTTTAAAACATACCAGGGCATCCTTGAGGCTGGAACCCCCACACTTCACCCTCTCATGCTGGAACTAGAATTTCCCTGTTAGGAGCAGCTCATCTTCCTCCTTTCCCCCACATGATACTTTCCTCCTCTGCAAATACAAATATTTTCAAACACTGCATCATATTCACACTCTTCTCTACTTAGCAAAGATATAAATACCTTAATATTTGAAAACTATAATATAATGCAATAAGATTCAGCCTAATAACATCCATCAGAAAGGACAACTTAAAAGAAAAAGCGTTGCATTTTCTGTGTGAAACCATATATAATGACCATTGCCTAGAAATGGATCAATCTGGCTCCAGTGGAGCAGCTGCATAAGCATTCAAAACAGCAATAACTACAAGCTCTGGTGAGGTACTTTTCTTCCCAGTGTCATCTCATTTTATCTCCCCTGAGCAAGGCTGAAAGTCATGCTGAAAAAAACATCCCAAGATAGCTTTCTCTCCCTGCCCCCATTCCCAAAACTCTTGATTTTAGCAATTTTTTATTTTGTAACACATTGTAATGAGTGCAATTACAGCCACCACAAATCCTGGTTTTTATGGGTTTACAGTGTTTGGGGGCTAAAACTACACTCTGGGGCAAAATGACATATACACAATTGGTACTTTAAAAGCAAAGTTTTTTGTTTTAAAATGCTTTTGCCATTTAAATTTTATACAACTGATGGGAATAATGCAGGTAATTAAAAGTGTCATCATCATCATTCTCCTCTTTTAACACACTTCTAAAGAATTTCAATGGAACAGAAGAGCTAAGATGGAGTTTTGATATTTGGAGGCCAGGTCTCACTGAATTGCACTCCACAAAGAACCAAATAGAGTTTTCCACCACATTTCTACCCTATACTTTGAGAGACAACTTGATTCCAAACCAGTATTTGGATTTAAATAACCCTCAGCTTCTCCAATATGCACCAGTTTATGGTTATTCTCAAGGGGTACTCTTGAAAGTTGCAAAAGATCTTGACAGGAGTGACATGTACCAAGACAAACGTCAGAGCCACGCATAGTCAGCTCTCAGTCTTCATGTATCACAGGTTTTTGGTTTCTGAACCTCCAAACCTTTTCTGGACCAACTGTGGAGTCATTTGTACAATCTCAGCCTATTTTTCACAGGTCCTCACGTGCACAAACCAGAGACCTACTTCTTCTAAGAAATTCACAGGTTCTGGGTCCATTCCTTTTCCTGAACTCTTTTGAAAGCTTTTACCAATTTTGCATCAGAAAGCTGCAAGGCATTCCTACTGTTAATGGCAGGGAATATCAAAGAATTATCATTCACTTCTAATAAATAACAAGAAATACTAATGATATGGTAATCACAGTTGACAGCATTATTTATTAGTATGAAATCTTTTCTGCTCAGTTTGCCTTGGGGGCCAATTTCTCAGAGCTAACAAGGCCAGGAGGAGTGAATTCACCTTTCAAATCAAAAAGTCAAACGCAACCCATAAGGAGTTTTGAAACAGACTCATTTATCTGACAGACCTGTACGGTCTTCTCCTTGCCATGTGCTACCACAGAGGTGACAAACACCTGGGAAACACGTTGGAAGTGACAGCCCTCATCTTTCCAATTAACAAGGACTGTTTTAAACAGCCTAACTCCACAGTCACCTTTGTATCCAAGTCCTGTCCTCCACAGATTAGACAACAGCAGGGAACACTGAAGAGGGAGATGCACCAAAGCAACCCTCCTGGCACAGATTTTCCATAGTCTGCGCCCTCATCCAGCAGGACTTCAGCAATGCTCCCAGGTGGATGTTGGAGTTTTAGATCCCATCCTCACCATACTAAGTACACTGCCATAGTGCAAAGTGCTTAGGCATCACTACCACCGCCTAGGCTCAAAGGTTTTCACAACGACTTTGCATCCAGTTTCCACCCCCTCAAGTCGATTTCTTTACCATTTCTTACCATTTATATAGACTCACAACTATTTCAGCTAGTCCCACTGTGTCACCAGGTAACCCTCCACTTTCACCCAAAAGCTCATCACTCCGCCAAGCTGTTAGGGCTCATTCACACAGAAGACCCAAGACAGTGTGTGTTGGAACATGTTACCTTCTGAGACACTGGTCTGAATTATTTTCTGCCCAAGAAATCATGAATAAAAGTGACAAAAAAATAATCTTTATTAGAACTAGAGCAAAGTATTAACTTTTATCCCTGTTCATCATTTCAGCAGCAATGATGGTGTGCCATGAAGACTTTCCAGTCATTTACTTACTATGGTCTAAATTCTTCCAAGGACTTCACGTAGCTGCTTCAATGTGTAAACAGCACATAATTCTCACCACACTATGAGAATCTGCATTACAGAAGAGGCAAAAACCCTGCAACTATTTTTTTCTCTCATAGAAGTTCTCAGCAAATCTTTGTTTTTCCCAAAAAACCTAAATTTAAGGGTGGTAGACTTCTTCCCAAATTTACATCCACTTGGCCAAATTGTGCTCTCTGACATTCAGGCAGTTCAGCTGAATGCAGAAGGGTTTCAATGGATCGCTCAAAAAGATGAACTGTCCTCCAGTTCTGCTGGGAGTTTACAGATCTGGTCCTGACACATGTTGTGTGAGACAGGCACACATCAACATCTTTTACTTTTCAATTTTAAGCCTACACATTTCTGTTTAATTTCAGTACAACTAGTCACATGCCTACACGTACAGGCATGGAGACAGATAAGTGACAGCTAAACACAATCCCTTCTGCATGCATATTTTTATGCTCAAACATCACATTCTCTCCAAAGAACGTGAAGGTGCAATGCCATATATTTCTGCACCTAGTCCATGTGTTTATGCATCTGCTGCAACATGATGTGCTGGCACCCCTTTTCATGCCCCTCTGCGGTGACTCAGTTGGGGGAAACAATACTGGCTGGATTAGGGAGAACACAAGAAAAATATTCTTTTCATCAGGATAGGCTCCTTGATGTGGTTCACCACATGGGTGCAGTGCAGAGGGAAGAGCAGGGTCAAGGTGGAGTGAGGAAGCTTAAACATCAGTACTACTAGAGGTGTTAATGGCTACTTATGCAGAAAGGATTCATCTTTGGGCATCTACTGATGGTAACGATTCAAACACATACAGGGACTTACAGTGGCAGTGTATTGCAACAGTCATTTTTATGATCTTGACCACAAAACCTAATCCTGTGAGATTCTACTCTGGCAGACAGAACTGCAAATGCCTTCAAGGAGCAAACCAAAGACTTTTCTTTCTGTCCTGGTTTTTAGCTGGGACAGAGCTGGGTTTCTTTTTAGTAGCTAGAACAGTTCTGTATTTTGCTTTCAGCTGGGATTTGTTGTGAGAGAAACACTGAGAACATACCGATGTTTTCATTTTTGTCACTGGAAGTTGAAGGACTTTGTGTTTTGTTAGTGTACAAGATCTAAGGGGGTGAGGAATATTGAAATGAATAAGCTAAATTGGCATTTGGATGTGCCAGTGGGATATTCCATATTGTATCCTGCCATGGGCAGGAGATTCATGAGGGGCTCTTGCTCTCTCTGGCTTTTCACTCAGACTCTCGCTTTTCCAGGATTATGGTTTCGGTTCGGGATTGTCGCTCCTCCAGGATCGTCATCTGGGAACGGGTCGGGCTTGGTCGGTGGGTGCTGAGCAGTTGCACTGGGTATCTCACATTTCCGTATTTTGTTACTATTATCATTATACTAATACTTTAATATCAGTATTATTTTGAGTTTTCTTTTATTTCTATTATTAAATTATTCCTATCTCAACCTACAAGTCTCCTTATCCTTGCCCCCCAGTTCTCTCTCCTATCCCCTGCAGGTGGGGGGGAAGTGGGCTAACAGCTGTGTTTGGCTGCTAGCCAAGGGCTCGCCCAGTGGAACTATCACACTTTCAAATTTTGGGACAGGTACATTGTAATACAGTTGAAACACCTTCACATGACACTATCTGCTTTGGATTCTCACGTGTTCACTCCAGAGGGTGGTATGTAAGTTCTGTTCCAAACTTCCTGCTCTCGTGGAACACTGCTTACCTCCCAATAGCACAGCAGAGCAGTGCAGAGGGGCTGCCTGCCTCCTCACAAAGAGGACAGCACACATTTCACCAACAGCAAGCAGAGCTGGTATGTCCAGATGCACAAAGGCACAGATTACTCAGGCTGGCAGTGTGAAACATTGAGCCTGAAAGTGAACCTGGCAGCAGGCCAGGAGATAAGATCCAGACTAGCTCTTTGTATTCCAATACATGTGTCTGAATCAATGTTCCAACCAACAGACTCCCGACAGGTCTGCAGTCTTCCCTGACACACGGTTGACATGTTGCTCAACTCCACGTTGACCAACACATACACTGCTCTCAGGGTGGGTTCCCAAGGAGCTTGTCCTGGCTCTAATTTAAACAAACAAAAACACCCAACAAAAAAACCCAAAAAACTCCACTAACCACCAAAAAAAATCCCTCACAAATCCATGAGGATGTAGATGATTTAACACATGCCTGTTTGGTCAAATTGCACTTTTGATGCTGAACTAGATACATCTGCTCTGCAAAGGCAACTTGAGTTCTCTACAAGATTTGCTGCATGCTGGTGGCCAGGGATGCTCTGCATGGGCAGTGAACTTACTTTTGCAGGGCATGACACAAACTTAACCCATTTCAATACAGAAAACATTCACTGACTTCCATAGGCTTGATTCAGTGTGTCAACATCAAGCCATCTTCTAATAAAGACCAGGAGGAGCAGATGCAAACAGTGCTGTTTGCCAAGGTCCCAGGAAGTGCTGAACCACTCCTTTTGTGCCCCACAGGAGGGATCTGCATTCCACCCACTTCTGACTTAAAACATTTCTTTAAACATGCTCTCATCATCCCTGGAATCTGGCAATTCCCTCTTACCGTCAATTGACCATGTATTTAAGTGTGTCTTGGTTTTCAGATCTGTAGCAGACACTAAGCAGACAATTCAAATGAGACAGAGGAACCACCACTGTTTAAAGTCAGCCTGACATGAAGAAGATAATGTATTTCCCCATCACTGTCAGCCACAGTGAGAATTACTCAGCAAAGCAACTCCTGTGACTGGCATTACCAAACTGCACAGATCCCTTTACCACCCTGTTGTAGGTTCAACACTTGTGCACCATTCTGTTTGGAAATTTTGTTATTTCTGTTCCATGGAGCTGTTGGGAATTGGTCCTTGTGTCCTCTGAAAGTGACAATCCACAGCTACCTTTTCCTTCCTCTGTCTTCTTCCCCACATCTCCCTCAACTACCTCCCTGTCTTGCTCACAGGAGAACGAATTTATTATTTGTGAATTTTTCAGGGACACTTAATCACAGAAATCCAGTTCATCACTGAAAAGCCATTTCCTGAATTTCAAAAGTCCTCCTGTTAGATTGTAATGGCCCAATTCTAACCATGCTCAAGGAAAGAAAAGGACTCAAAAGCTTATTTCTCTTTGGCTATTCAAGATCTGTGGAAATTCCCCCAAAGATCTCCGGTGGCCCTCACATTAAGACTCATCCATTTGTCTTATTCCCAAGAGAAGCCAGGCAAAGCTTGAACAGGAGAAGAATATTTTCTCTCTTTACTATGTTTCTCCCCTCTGTAATCTACATAGGAAAATATAAATAACAGAAAGATAGAGTTGATAAAAATTTGGGAAGTCTAGAAGCTCTGCAGTCAGCCACAGTAAGATACAGTTCACATCCAACCTACTGTGTGAGGGCTTAGCTCCAGCAACCTGAAACAGAAAAGTTCACCTCTCTCGCGCGTGCATTTGTTCAGACCAGTAAAACAGGAGAAGAAATAAGATCTCCCCCACCTATTTCATTGATGGAGAAACTTGGGCACAGGGAGGAAGATTGACCATGATCTTGCCTAAGATTGACCTGTCCAAGATGATGCAACAAATCCACGTCAGAATTGGAACTGACCTTTCATCTCAGGCTGTTTTAGTACCTAGACCTGAGCTCAAATGAAAGCAAAAATAAACCACATAACAGCGATAAATGTTATGGGCAGCTGGAAAAGTGGAAAACTGACTCAGGGGCACAAAGAGTTGCACCTGAGATAAATGCAAGAATTCTCCCCAAGAAACTTAAAAAAATAAAATCAAGTCATAGAAACTCAAAACATTCCACACAAATTGATGAGAAACAACAAACCAGGTGTTTTTAGGTTTTTCAAAATAGAGGATAATAGATGTCATCTCCCAAAAGGGCCAAGTACAGCCTGTTATAAGACCCTGCAACATTTTCTAAGTTTCTGAATCCTCTTGTTGCCTCTGGTTTTCCCCCTCAAAAGATGTGAGATGCCTCTTTTCCTAAGCCATAGAGCACTGATCGGATTCAAACTCTTTCCACTTTATCCTCTCTCTCTCTCTTATCCAGTGAAGTGCACTCTGATCAGTGGACAAGATCATTCTGTAGTCATCCAAGGTATTTGTCAAGGGGCTGTATTTAAATATGCATTGTTTGCAACAAAGGAATAAAGCTAGGAAAGGTTATTAGAAAATTAAATGCAGCTATAAATTAATTTCTGTAATCACTATTCATTAATATTTAATATATTTATATAAAGGATAAATCTTCTCAATTCCCTAGGCATCCTGGATTTAATAATGTGGAAACAGCTTATCTCCTTCCAATTGCTGAGACTGGATTTGTAATAACTGGTAATGTTAAATGTATTTTTTTTTTAAATCAATAATAAATAAATACATAAACACCCTCAGAATGCTCCTGATGTTATTTACAAAATTAAAAAAAAAACCAAACAAAAAACAACTACAGAATGCCAAGGGACTTGATAACCATTTCATCACTACCTTCCTAATTGTATGTGGTGGAAGTGCATAATCAGTTTATTGAAATTGAAATCTTTGGAGCTGATTCTCCCTGCAGACATTAACAATAAGCATCCTGTGCAACAACACAGCACTTAATGTAATATAAACATTATATGCACCAAGCTTTAAACATCCCTTGGCTTCGCCTACTGGAATTGGACATTTTTAACACTCTTGTGTTCCGCCACTGCATTGAATCACATATCTAATTTACAGACTGCAAAATACAATATTCCCATATTACAATAAATAAAGGAAGATACATTCAGAAAACACACACACACAGTCAGGATGAGGATAAGCAAGACTACATTTAATAAAGTGGAAATAAAGCAGACTCTTCTAGGAAATCTGAATGGATTTTGATGCACAATATGAAAGAAATTGCTTCTGCTTCCCACTGCGTCCCTGCAAATAACTAGGCTGATACTACACAGTCCAGGTCCAACTTACTTCTACTTAGCAAGGGGACTTTACTCTTCTGAGTAGCTCCATTAGTACAAGCAGAAGTACTTTTACTCAAGTGCATACCAGATATCAATAGGATTGCTCTCTAAAGAAGGAGGTTCATAGTTCAGTTTGCAGGATTTAGCACGGTAGCAAGCAGCAATAAGACTAAGAAACATTCACCTGCACATTCTCAAGTCAACATTAAGTCAACACAAAGAACTCAAAACCAAGACAAATGTTGTACCTTTATCTGCTTTCATTTTCAACAGCAATTAAAAAAGCTGGTATTTTATTATTACTTTATTGTTATTACTGCTACGATTACAAAGGGTTTTGTCCCTTTTAACGATCAGGACAAGGATATTTTAGGGAAGAAGAACTGTTGATTGATGGGTTTCGATAACATTTTCTTTCAGGTGCTTCAAGCAGCACATGTAGAAAAGTCTTTTCGAAACAAGAGTTCAATACTTTGATTAAAGCAGAGTAGCTGGTTCCACTAATATATCTAACATTTTTTTTTAAGAAGTAGAAATAGAAAAAAGTCCTAAAATAACTTTTACTATCATAAAAGGAATGGAGAAAGTTGGGTTTTTTTCCTTCCCTATAGCTCTGTCATCATGTGCCAGCAATGGCATTTGGATCTCCTAAAATGTCAGCTTTGGTCACTTCATCTCCATAAGGTTTATTAAGACACTGAAAAGATAATTAAGATTTAGGCTGTTGGACCTTGGAACTGTTCAGTTCTCTTGTAGCCTTCCCCTAGACTCAACATTGATGGTGCATAATCAAGTAGTGTCACAACCACGATGGGACTCCACAACCAGAGCCAGCCAGCAGAAGTACCAGCTCTGCTTCTGGACAGGGGGCTCTAGAGTTGAGCACAGCATTTTGCAGAATTTTATACTTTTTAAGAACAAACAGTTTTGCAAAGCTGTGCAAGGCACCAAACAGAGCATTTGGAACCAGCTCCTTTGTAGTAAAACTATTCTCAGATCACCTCAAACAAAAAGAAATGCAAGCAGGTTGACTCCTACAAGTAGAAACACAATTTCCCTCCTTCCTCCCATCATGTTAGTTTATGCCTCAGCATCATCCTGAAGGATAAAGAACTACAATAGAAATATTCCTCTAAAAGTCAGTCCCCTCCACTGTCTCATCTTTAAGCAAAATTCTGCATCTGCAGCGTGCAGTAGTTATGTGTACCTGGTTGTAAAGATGAGTTAAAGTACTCAAACTACACCAATAGTTTGTTTTTAAGTACCTATTTACATTCTGTAAATCATTCACCTCAAGAACTTTAAGCATTTGCAGGGTCAAAGCAGATTCAAAACATTAACTGAAGGGAGAATTACAGTTTCATCACCTGAATATTTTTTCTACCATCTTAGAAATAAGGAAAAGGCCTGAGTTGCAACTCTCTCCTTTTACTTTGGTATATCCAACATTTTCCACCCAATCTCTTAAAATCTAATGCTAAAATATATCTGCAGCTGGGATGAGAAGAGAAAAGTTTTTCAGAATTGCACCACGAATCAACGTATTTTCAATATATGAGTTCTGGATGGATGAGATGCAGAGAAGGAATATTTAGGATCAGGAGGATCACATCTATCACCAGCATAAAGAGGTGAAATGCACCTGGGTTAATCCTGCCATAGCATAAAAAGCCTGTAAAGAAATTAAATTTCTATAAAGAGCACTACATTCTCCACTGAACTTTGGTCATTGAGAAATTAGCATTTAGTATGACACACAGCTTTTGGGAGAGCACCTGCAATGTCTTTCTGCACATCAGCTAGTGAACATGGACTCCCTGAGCTGGGAGAAGGGGCCAGCAAGGAGACCGCAAGCCCTGGATTAGGGGTATGATGAATTGTGTATTTAGCTGCAGACTGGACATGCACAAAACAGCCTGAAGAGGAAGGTCTTTGACCTATTTGCTATGAAACCAACAGGCAATTGGCCCAGACTGTAAGATAACTGCCATTAAACTTGTCATGGAGGCAGCCACAGGGGTAAGTCACCCCCAAAGGAGTATCTGATGGCCTGGTGGGAGCAAATCAGATCAGTACCCAACACAGAAAGGCAAAAGTGCTTCTCCTCTTTGGCTCCTCTTGTCCCAGGAGCACACTGAGGCAGGTGGAAATACTTTCCAACTCACCACAAATTCAGTAAAGGGGACTCCCAAGGGAAGCTCGAACTAGATTGGGTTTGGAGTTTGGCAGCAGAGCTGCTAAGTAGAAACAGCAGCACACTTTAAATAAAAGCAGCAGCCTGTTAAAAATCCCTGTGCAAAGCCTGTTTACCTGTCTGATTTCTTCATGTTTCTTTCTCTCTCACTTCCTACCCACCCCCCCAAATAAAAAAAGTCAATTTGAAGGTAGAAGGCAAACCTGAGACTCCACCAGACTCCAAAGGCTGATAAAACACATAAGTTCAACGGCTACTTCTTTGGACTACAATATGGTAACATCTAACACGGCTTGGCCAAGTGACATGCTAGTGCAGAACTAGGTCTTTAGTGATGGATTTGTACCTGAAAATGGTAACTAGCAGGGAAATTAGAGTATTCATAAGACCCTAAGATGATTTTAAGTGAGAACAGAAAAGCAAACAGGTCCTTCCCATTACTCCCATGCTTGAATTCATTTCCAACCCTACAAGAGAAGCTCCAACAGATGTCAATAGGAACCACATAAAAACCCATAAACTTAGAAGCACACTTCACTTAAGAAGCACTTTCTTGACACAAACGTAGTCAGGAGGTGACAAGGAAAACCATGCATTTTTAAAGCTATAAAGCAAAGCTGGTTAATAAAAATGTTTTCCTTGGAAACACAGTCTAAATTTCTTTAAGTATGGTATACTCTGTACTTCCTTTGTACCAGCTCAGTTCTCCTTTCTATCCTCCTTAGTCAGCACGCCCAAACTGTCAAGGAGAGTGGCAGCACTCCGACAGGAAAGGCCACTAAAGCTGCTTAATATTATCTGTTGTCAGGACGTAGAGCTACATGACTTGATTTTCCCACTTTCCCTCTCTCCTCCAAAAAAAAAAACACAAGGGAGGAAATTCAGACCAGGACTTGATACCTGGGAAAATCCATTTTCCTAAGGATCTGATTCCTTTTATTATTATTACAATTACTGTCTTCAATAAGATACATCACCAGAGGAGTTTCTCACATCCCTGAGATGCAGAGACACAAGGCAGACTCTGGAGGGGAAGGCACATTACTTGGCTGAGAGACAGAGGATACAAGGTTGCCTCCGTCAGGAGAGGCATAAGGTCTCTGGGGATGCTGGAGGGAGCCACCTGCAAGCAGTGTCACCTAGCCCAGGATCTGCAGAGCAGACACTGGTTCCAGAAACAGAGGCACTATCTCCTGCAACATGTTTATGCAGTGTCTGACACAACACTTAGCTTGGGCCTCTGGCTGCCACAACAATACAAATACTACAAAGAAAGTATTTTTTTAAAAAGCAACAGTGTGAAAGGAACACTCGTGGACCTAAAGAACAGGCAGCAGCTTTTCTGCACATATTACATTTTAAAATAACTTAAATTGTCCAGTAGATACTTGACATCAGACCTGTAAGACAGGCAAGTATGAAGTATCTCTCTGGTCACAATAACAGGGAGGGAAAGCAAGAAAACAAAGTCAGGAGTGTTTTGTCCAACTTATGACTCAGGATTTCTTGAGCAAGAGTCCCCACACTCCAACCACTAATCCCTGCACCCAATAGCTAAGGGGGCTCCACGCAGGTAACCACTAATTAACACTAATCTTATCTTGATGCTGGAAGACAATCACATCAATGTGTTATTCATAAGCTGATGTACAACTAAAGTATCGATGCAATTTTTCTCATGTGTATCAATGCCCTGCTATTTCTATTTTATTTGCTTTTGGATGGATGCAAAATACAGGCTGTGTCCAGCTGTTGTATACTCTGCTCTTCTCCATCCTGTAAGTACAAATAAAATGAAGAGAAGGATTTAACAAAACTCCTGCTCATCATTATCGTGGTTGCTTCAGAGTTATAGGGTTCAGTCCCACCAGACTCTGAGCCATACCATGGTTTACAAAAACTGGGAACATTTTGGTACAATTTGGAATTAATCAGTGCCTAGTAGGAACAGCACCCAAAATGCTCTACCTTTCATTTCTGCTATCTAATTTAGTATTCCCAGAATCGTTAAGTTTGCCTTATTTTTCAAAAATGCTGTAACTTCTGAGGATAGCTCCATCTTTTTGTCCTGTATTTCTACAGCATCTAGTGCCATGAAATCCCTTGTAAAAAAAGATTACAAAGAACTAATAAAATATTCAACCTTCCTGAATTTGACCAAAAGGAATGGGCTAAAAACATGGAACCATTTTCCCATTAAAAAAAAAAGTGTCACTCTTCTATAGCATTTCACTCTCAATGCTCTATAAACTAATTAAAGTTACATTTCCGAATTTATTTATTTTTTAAAACAAAATTTTGCAGATTTAGTTGTCCCTCCTTAGTGATAAGGACTGCTATAAAGCCTACATCTCTGACATAGGATTCATTTGACCTGTAGACCCAAGTAAATAATTTCTGATCCTATGCTATTTTATTGTAAAAATGCCAAAGTTGCTAAAACCAGTCAACTGAATTTCACCAGAACTCCATTTCAGAAGAGGAAGAGTATATTCAGTGTATAGCAGAAGACTCATTTCTAACAACCAGGATGAAATTTCAAACCAAAAGCAGAACTGGAAGTGGGGAAAAAAAACATACCAGGCTTCCTGAGAACAACCAGCACCCCATGGAAACAACAGTTTCCATGCTTGACCGGGTCTGGAAAAACTAGATCTGATTCAGGACACAAAACTGAGTCTCTCATTTCCTAAGCTTATGCCTCACAACACCATATCCTCACGTTCTCCATCGTCTGTTACTGAAATAGCTCCATTTCTCTCCCACAATGGGAAGAAAGCTGGGCACAAACCCTTGGTGTTTTAGTCAAGTGGGACTCGTGTGTCTGGGTGAGCCCCAGCAGCCTTCAGCCCTCCTGGAACCCAGAGCTGCCTCCTTCAGAACTTCCCTGCATGTGCTTCAGCATCTTAAATGCAGCATCAGTGAACAACTCGCATGATGTAGAACCCAGAAATTCAGGCCCAGCTACAGTAGAAAGAAACTGCTTGCCATAGTCCTGGTCTCATGTGAGGCTAGACACGGTTCACAAGCAGACAACACAGGAGAACCAGGATGACCCTCTTGCTATTTAAAAAAATCAACCAAAAAACTCCCCCAAAACCAAACAAACCCCAAGACCCAAGTCAACCAAAAGTTAGCATGCAATTGTGAAAATTATCTGGTGTTCATTTTACTCAGAACTGCAAGTATTTGAGAAGTAAGTTTTCAGTGCTGGTAATGCTGTCAAACAACTACAGGCCAGTCCTTCAAAAACTACCAATCTCACACCATGCATAAAAATAAATACATATGAGTTGGTATATCTGTATTTTTAAGTATTATTAATTTGACATAACAAAATTGCTTTCATTATCAGTTACCTATTTCTGTGAAATGTTTATTCCAATAAAGAGATCTTTCCCATACCTTCAGCAGAAGGAAACCAAGTTTCTTCTCCACTGGCTGCCCAGCTGTGCAGAGATGACTACACAGGGTCCCTGCAGGGATGGCTGATCATGTGGGATGCTGGATGTCCTCTTGGGCTGATCCAGTGCATCATCCCTGTTCTTAAACCTGGGCATGAGCACCTGGCTGGGTCACCCCCAAGGGACATTGCATTGTGAACATCTTTCTGGAGAATCAGAATTACTATGCTTACCCATTTGGTTAAACCTCACAACTTTAGCAACAGCTCCTCTGTATGTCAGCAACATTAATAACCTGATGCTGAAGCTACTGGTTGCCTTCCCCTCCAGAGGGGTTTCAATCAAAAGGGAAGAATAGCACTAATATTAATCACCGGGCAGCCTGGCTCCTGGGCATACACCAAAATATCTTCATGCAGGACAGGAATTCTCTCTTTAAGGCCACGTGTGCAGACACAGCTGCTGCTGGTCCTATACCAAGTGTCATACATGTCCCACGGATACACAATAATACACAACACAGCATCTACCAACAGATCTTTCTCCAAGTTTGCTTCCATTGCTCCTTCCTTGGGTTTATTACAGTCATCACAATCCATATTTTCTTTGCTTTCCTGACCAGCTTTCCAATGCTTAGAAACACCCTATAAAATAATACACAATCCTTCTCCAGTTTTTAGAAAACATTGCAATACAAATAATACAGAACTATAATATCAAGGTGGATGCTTTATCTATATGATATGGTGAGGTATGGCATACCTCTGGCATTCAGATCTTGTCGTGTCACATATAAACATTTCATTTAACACATCTCACATTGATTTTTTTAACCTTTAATCCCCCTGATCACCTGACTGATTCAATGGGTAATTTTTTTATTCCAGTCTCTCTGCCACAGCAACACGTTCTCCTTTGTCATTCTCCAAACGCAGGAAACTTCTATCAAAGTTAAATTAGCTCAGGATACAGGAATAAAGTCCCTTGCTCGAATGGTAGGTTTAAGGTGGAAGCCTTTCACAACACTCTTACAGAAAAAATTAAGAATGCTGCCCTAAAAGGAAGAGCCTTGGCTTCCCAAAGCAACACATTTTCTACACTAGGAAGTCTCCACTGAAAACGCTTCAATGTCATTACAATTTTATGTAGAAGAAAGATATTTTAAGATTTTTTTTTTTTCTAAAAGATTTTATAGATCCCTCTGAGCCTTGTTCAGTTCAGCTCGATTCAAATTCACCTGAGAATCAAAAAAACCCCAAAACCTCAACTGCAGTAAAACGAGCACTGAGTAGCTACCAGCTCTGATTCTGCAGGCACGTGCTTTCTTTTACCCTGGAACTTAAACAGCAGAGAGAGACACAAGGGGTGGTAAAGGGGCAATAGCCCCCAGTAAGTGTTGCTCCCACCTCTCATGATGCAAGTGCCAGTATTTCATATTTCCAGTTCAGATGGATGA
>NW_010302882.1:0-5776 GCF_000700745.2 Antrostomus carolinensis | reverse complement strand
AATTAATCACTTTTTCCAAGGTCTATGTTTTCATTAACAACTTCTGCACTATATTTTAATTACTCTTTGCAGCATCAGTCAATTAAAGCATTTAAAGATGGTATCAGCAAAAGCACTGTACCTTATTGAATGAGTCAAATTCCAAGTACGGACATTTTGAATGTTGAGAAAACAAGAAAGGATGAAATTCCTCATATCTGTAAAACAGACATTTGATATTATAATCTGAAAACTAATTTATGTTATGCAGACTAGTAAAAAAAAACAAACAAATACTTCAAATATTTACGTGTAGATATCTTCTGCTGGTTTATCTGGTTCCAGACTTGGCTTTTTCTCCCTTTTCTGGATAATATAACCCTAAAAGAATACATAAATATGTCATCAGCTTTTGTCTTTGAAAAGGATTCCCCCTTATCTTGGCAAGGCAACAAGTTTTAGGTGCTAACTGACTGATCAGCATGAAACAGTAATTCATTAGAGCTGAGAGACCTTGTGGCAGAAGCGATGTGATGGACTGAGTAAAGCCCTGACCCATTGCTTGTCTTGACTTCAGCTTCTTCCAGAAAAAAAGGTGAACTTCTACCACACCAATGCAGGGTTTACGTGCAGAACAGTGTTACCTCCTATTAAAGCACAAGTGCAGTTCTCATAGGACCTACATAAGCTGCTTGTAAATTATTTAGCTGCTACACACCCAGTGCAACAAGACAGTTTTTATTCCCCATCACTAGCTGGCACCCAAGCTCACAGAATAAAATCTGTGGCTGATTAACACCAGGAACAAGCATGTGCTGAACAACACCTGCCCACCCACCAGTTTAATTTTGCAGTTCCTGCATAACTGATAACCAAGTTGCCCAACTGAGACCCACCTTTCCACTGAAGTTGTCAGTTAGTGTCATATATTCCTCTGCTTTCTCTAAAGCACTAAGCACTTTTTCAATATTTTCTAAAGAGAGAGGAGGGAGGAGAGGAATATTTTAAAACACCTAGAACAGAAAAGTATTTTTATATAAACATAGCACAAGAGCAAATCAACAAAAGAGCCAGGTAACTGTTCTTCCAATTAAGTGCCTGAAGCAACCTGGCCAATCTAACCAAGTTAAGCAGGATTCTAGTATGTCTCAAAAATAAAAGAGCAGATATCCTTTACCATGAGTGCTTCATTACAGCAATTACTGTTCATTTTAAACAGGAGCCTTAGTGTACACATTCTACATTTGGGGAATTTTTAATTTAAAAATCTATATAGCTACTTCAAAGACATAATTATTCAAGTTTCAGGAAAAAAAAAAAAAGACCACACACACAAATGCTAGCACTTTATAAAAACAAAACTGCAGAGGTAGAGCATAAACCACTAGCAGTGAGAAGTTATTTGTTTGTTACAAAGCTGATTTATTACAGCACCATAATGCAGCAGGAAGTAAAAAATCCTTTTGATTTACAGCAAATATAAAGCACACAAGAAAAATAAGCTGACAGAAAAATCTATTCTGAGTTTACTACCCAAATCCATAATTTCCCAATAAATGTAAAGCTGCTACTTTAATCAAATCCCCAGTGTGTGCTATAGATAAAGGAAGACTTTGATGCTAACTCTTCTACACAGGATTCCTGTAAAACATCCCTGTACACAGCCAGAGGTCACCTGATGGGTAAGGTGATCTATCATTATAAAATCATTTAGACTGTAGGAGGAGTCTGATGTTTTATCTCCAATATATGCACAATTCAAGAGTTTTAATGTGAACAAGGTTGGTCCCCAAGCTAAAAATATTAAAACATATAACCACATGGTCAGAAATATAGATTTCAGGATCACTTTGGAAAAAAATATCACATAGACACAAAAATTACCATATATGTAGTACAGCCTTTAAAATATTATTTCTTACATACCTTTACTTTCCATATGCTGATCTATTTTGACATAACCAGAAAATCCAGCTTCTATAAGGCAATGCTCAATGAGAGTGGCTCCATAAGCTATTAAAAAAAAAGAAAAGAATCATCTGTAGAAAACATTCACAATAAAATCTGTATTCACAGTGAAATTATGAGAAGCTACATGAAACTACAGCAAATCCTTAGAGAGGCTGGGGAGAGTGAGGGAGATGTGGTCCCAAATGCAGGAGGCAGAGCAGTTGGGTCTGAGCTCACAGCTGATGAGTTTTTACCAAATTTAAGGATGCTTAGGTTCATCTGGAACTGGGAAAAGTCTAGGATAGAGTGAGGATATACAGGAAGGATGGGCTTCATGTTGTCCAAAATGGAATGAAACCCTTACATTTAAGAGGGGGTAGGAAAGTTTCTGAACTGAAGAGTGTAGGAAACCCAAAAAGGTGGCAAACTGCCTCGCTTGGGATGAGTAAATACCAAGGGTGAAGCCATAGAAACTCTGCAGCTTCAAATAAAGAACTAGGGAAAAACTGGTAAAGCCAAATCTGAAACATGAGTGACAAAAGAAACAGATGCAGTCTCCTTTGAACAGGGTGCAGAGAAGGAGCAAAATAAAACAGATATATAAGCTCCTACAAAGATGTTTAAATGCTAAGAAAGAAGATGGGGCCATGAAAAAACAAGTTTCATAGAATCCCAGACTGGTTTGGGTTGGAAGGGACCTTAAAGCCCATCCAGTCCCAACCCCTCTGCCAGCAGCAGGGACACCTTCCACTAGACCACGTTGCTCAAAGCCTCATCCAGCCTGGCCGAGAACACTTCCAGGGAGGAGCAGCCACAGCTTCTCTGGCCAACCTGGGACACTGTCTCACCACCCTCACAACAAACAATTTCTTCCTCACATCTCAGCTCCATCTCCCCTCTGCCACTTTCCAGCCATCACCCCTTGTTCTGTCACTCCCTGCCCTTGGCCAAAGTCCCTCCCCAGCCTTCCTGGAGCCCCTTCAGGTACTGGGAGGCCACTAGAAGATCTCCCCGGAGCCTTCTCTTCTCCAGGCTGAACAGCCCCAACTCTCTCAGCCTATCCTCATAGAAGAGGTGCTCCAGCCCTCTTTTGTTTAACTTAAACTAAGTTAAACAAAAATGATCATTGTTTAACTTAGTTTACGTTAACTCATCTAAGTTTAACATAGAACACTGAGAACAGGCAAAGCAGAAACATGGAGGACAGAAGACAACCACTGGAAGGGTGCAGCATCAAGCTTGGAATGATGTAGGTGACCTTAGAGTAGGCAAACAGGATGTTAAAGAGTCCAAACAAATTAACAAGATAACCACTTGGAAAAAACCAAGCACAATCCCATGGGAATAAAAACCCAGACCTACAGCTGCTATATGTGGTGTTAGGGCTACAGCATTAACTGCCTGAGCAGGGCTGCTGTCACCCTCATGTGCAGAGGGACAGCCAGGAGATTGTGAAAGCAGGACACAGAACAGATAAATCAGGTTTCAATCATCCCAGCCCAGCTGGATAGATGTCATGGTACAAAGCTGACATTAAAATTTACCTAAATTCACAGTAGCATAACAAAAGCCCAAGAAATCTCCTAGAGGTATTCTCAGCTCAAAAGGGAAGATGACATAAATCAAGGAAGCTTCTTAGAAGGAAAGAAATTAAGACAATCAATAAAAGGCAATGTCTGCAAACAGCCTGCAGGCTATTTAAAGATGCAATTTTGGAGGTTCAGAAAAAATGCCTATCACTTATTAAACAGTGTTACAGAAAAACCCAGGGAAGGTTGGCATGACTAAACATCAGGTTAAGAGAAAATGTTAAAAGTAAAAAGTTATCTGAAGTTGTGTCCCTTGTGGTAAATGGGAGACCAAACTCTGGCAGGTGAATGTAAAACACAGCAAGACTGGCCAAAATTAATCTTGAGAAAATCTGAAAAAAAAAAACCCCAACAAACCCACCCAGTTGTCAGAAGAGCTGATGGATCCAACAGACAAAACAAGCAGCAGTAAATCCTCAGGATCATGCAGTACCCAGCCAGGCATTTAAAAAAAACTCAAGGATGGAGAGGAGATGCCAAACTGTTCACTGCAGCTTGCAACATCTCTCTTGCCTTAGCAGCAGAGGCACGAGGAGGTCAATGCACCCACAATTTCAAAAAGGGACTAGAAAACTACCAACTCTTTTTAGCCAAAAGGCTAAAACCAGCAGAGAGCTTTGCAATAAATACAGAAGAGCCGGTAGAGTTTTGTATTTTGCATCATAATTCTACGAGACAGTTAAAAAGCATAAAGATGAGGGAGGTCAAATAGATATGGTCTACTTGGATTTCCAGAAAGCATTTAGCAAAGTTCACCTCAGAGCTCTCAGAGAAAACAAGCTGCCACTGGATAACAGGATAGCTCCTGCCTGGATTAGAACGTGGTATAAACTGTCAGCTTGGAGGGAGGGGAGGAAAGCTGAGCTCTACGGTGACCTGCCCTAGGGCCTGTGCTGATGAACATACACCTAACTGACCCAGGAAGGGGGAACAAAGGCCAAGGGGCAAAGCCTACTGATGAAACACAATTCATCTAAGCAACAAAGACAACAGCCAGCTGTGAAGAACTAGAGGGGAATGAGCAATAGTGAGCGATTAGATAAAGAACTGACACATAAACTCCCTGTAAAACAATATAAAATGATCTACATGAGGAAAGACTATCCTAACTCAGGCATATGCCCAACTGATTGTTTCTGTTTGGGAGCAAGACTCAGCAACAGATGGTCCTGTGGAAACATAAGCTCAATTGTCAGTGAACACACAAGAGGATGTGGTCTCATTGAAATGACTCAACAGAGTTTCTCCAAGGTGGCTTTCCATGTCATATATCCCAGGCTGGATGAGGCTTTGAGCAACCTGGTCTAGTGGAAGGTGTCCCTGCTGCTGGCAGGGGGGTTGGGACTGGATGAGCTTTAAGGTCCCTTCCAACCCAAACCAGTCTGTGATTCTAAATCACGTGATTCAAGCTGTTCAGGGGCACCTGCCAGGCAATCCTCTGGTTGTCCAACACTGCCAAATCAGGAGGATAAACCAAACTTGTTCTGACCATGTCACACAACTTAAATTTGCTTCTGTGGTCAGGAAAACTGAAGCACAGGGTGCTTTGTCCAGCTACCAGAGAATACCCAGATGGACACATTGAGCATGCTGCTATTACCACATCGGTACTTGCTCCAGGACTGGCAGCACTGGTATGCTCCAGTCACCTCCTAATAACATCCTTGCCCTCACTGTACAGTTACATCTCTTATTTGGTACCACTAAAGACAAGACAGAGGGTAAAATGCATCAAGTCAGAGCTCCAACAGAGCTACTCTCAGGTCCTCATCACTGCAGGATCACAGCAAGGCTTGTCTCTTCGTACAGTTGGCTTGGAATAAAAAAAAATCTACTCTGTTTTCAAAGGTTTAGGGTTTTTGTTGTTTTTCAAACATACCTAATAGCAGACTGTCATGAACAACATCCGAAAAAAAAGACTGCTCTAAGTTGTTCTGATTTCCAGCATCATCTAAACGTGTGTATTGACCCCTTTTCATCTTTTAATGAAACACAATTACTTACGAAGATGTGGGTTAAGAACCCTCTTCAGTTGTTCCCCTTTGGGTGCATTTGATATTATTTCAGTTAACCTACAAAAGAAATGGAGAGTTGTCATTCCAAAGAACACTGGGTTTTAAGACTACATTGTAGTGCAAAGAAGCTACAGAACATTTTCAGTTTTAAAAAAGAAGCGCCAAATAGCCTGTAAGATATGAAAAGACTATCCAAAGATGTGCTGCCTTCCACAGTTCCAAGTGATTTGGGTTCCTGGGCTG
>NW_010302881.1:0-7085 GCF_000700745.2 Antrostomus carolinensis | reverse complement strand
CAATCCCTAATATTCTGTGATTCTGTGTGAAAATTTTTTTAGTGAAGGTGCAGACACCTGCAAAGCAAATTTAAGCCAATACCTAAGAGCTGGCTTTTCTTAAACAACTTTTACAGAACTCTTAGAAGTGATATACAGCTTTCCCCCCTCTTCATTTGCTTTCCCAAGTGCCCTAAGGAATCTGTAAACCACAGAAAAATCACCATTGCAACGTGAGAGGTAAATTCTCTTAATTCCAATTTGTAGATCAAAAGAGCAATCGCTTTTGCTCATAGGTTGACACTAGAAATGAGTGTTAGGTGCCTGTATATTCAGACATCTAAATCTTTGTCCATACCCGATATGACCTGCGTGGTGCGGATGAAGGTGTCTGACTTTGCATTTTGTTGGATGACTGCATCTCCTATTTGTATAGCTGTGTGCACTGATATGCCCTGATACTTTCTCTCTGCCTTGTCTGCTGTGTTATTAACCAGTCCACTATCTTTAGCAGTACTGGTTTTGTCTTCTGCCATATCATTGGTGAAAATACTGAATGGAGTTTGGTACAGAGGAGGCTTCCCCTCATGGTTATGATTTTTCAGTAACTGTTGATATCTCCTGATTATTGGATTCTTTGTCCATTTAATGGATGCATTTTGATAGTGTATAGCATTTATTAAAAAAAAAAAACAAACATGTATCACCATGTTACAGAGTACCAAGTAGATTATATCTAACTATACTCTTGTCCTCAGGGTTTTCCTCATGACTAACTTCAGGCAGACTCATGATACATCCGTGCTGCTGTTCTTGGTATGTGTCCTCTCTAGAGCTCTGCTCTGTCTCTCCGCACATGCAGCTGAGGGGGACTCCAGTCCTTTCAAAGATTCCTTGAAGAAGGATCCACGTATGATGAGAATGTACAGTGGTTTAAATTAAGAGCAATATTGTGTGGACTCAAAATGGCTTCCTCATCAAACTTGAAATCTTTTGTCCATGCTACTGGAGCTGTAACTGATTGCAGGCAAACTTCACTGTAGAGTGAGCTGTATATCTCTTACCTGGCTGCCAAAACCAGCTTTCCTAGCTGGCACCCTTAGTAAAGAAGAGTAACTGTGCGAAGTATGCAGGGTAATTATTCACAGTGGCATGTGAATGACTCGAGATCATTCACCAAGCTTTTGTGCATGTGTTTGTGTCCAAGTCTTACAGCCATGTTTCCCTTTGGTAAAGTTATCTTCCCTGTCATACCTCTTTGCCACTTCTCAGCAGTCTAGCATTTGTGCCTGGCTTGCATTTTTTGCTGTGATAGAAAAGCAATTGTCATAGAAAAAATATTGCTTTTGCTCCATTTCAGCAGGTACTGATATTTGTTAATTCAGCTGCATCCCCTGAGTTGCTCTGAATTAGCTATTGGACTTAGTGTTACTTATTCATTTTCTCTTCCTTTTGGAAATGAATGTTGGCACTTAGTTCTGCGACTGCCCTTGTTCTGGCTGGTTTGTCAGGTGTTGGAGGACAGATCACCAGAACACCAAGCACAAGCGTGTTCTCCTCTGGTGTAGTGGCGGCTGTACAGTTGGAGCAGGAAGAGGCTCTGATCAGCTCTGCACTGAGCCCAAAGAAGCCTTAAGAGCTTTACTCTGTGATTATGTGGACATTAGAAGCTCTTGCTGAGTCTCAATATTTTAAGCAGGATAGTCCAGTCTCTACAGCAGTAAGGGCTGGATTCTAGTTTTGGGAATGCCTCTGAAAACCTGTGTTAATGTCATGACAACTCCCAGCTCCAGGCCTGCGCTTTTTGCCCTTACGATGCGTCTGTGTCACCTTTCCAAGTTCCTGATCATGTTGGTCCTGGGATAAAAGATGTTTCCATTGTTGTTAGAGCATGGCAGTCCACTTTAGACCTTGTGCTGGTTTGGGTGGATTCACCCTTTTTGCTTGCAGCTTGCAGTCAAACACAGCCTGCTCTATCACCCTCCCCCCTGCCCCTCTCCCGAGGAGTAGGGGAGAGAATTGGAAGGAAAAAGGGCAAGGAAGCTTACGGGTTGAGATAAAAACTATTTACTAATTAAAATAAAATGATAATGATAACAACAGTGATAACAGAATATACAAATGAGTGATACACAGTGCAATTGGTCACCACCTGCTGACCAATGCCCAGCCTGTGCCAGACAGCGACCCTGGAGCTGAGACAGTCTCGAAACCAAAACCCCAGAAGAGTGAGCCCAAGCGATCCCTGAGAGAATACCCCCGTCTTTCAGTCAGCCCTGGTTAATATACTGACATGATGTGATATGATATGGAATATTTCATTGGCACACCCAAATGCCAGTTTTGGGTTTTGCTATTCACTGTGCTTCTCCCTCCCAGTCCTAGTGCAGCTGTGAAGCAGCCAAACACAATGGCCTTGAGCTCCAGCAGCAACTAATAACACCAGTACTTTTATCAATGTTCTTCTCATAACAAGTCTGAACTGAAACTAAACCACAGCTATTCTAACTACTGAAAAGAAAATTAACTCTATTGTAGCAAAACCAGGACAGACCTGTACCCCATCTCCTGCTGTGGGTTGGGTGGGTAGGATAGGCGGATCTTGGGGCTCACCAGCCACATGACTATGTATCCATTATTTGGGAAAGTGCAGCAGAAGTGCAGTTTACGCTAAGCATGCCACACTTCAGCTGGGACAGAGTATTTCTAGAAAAAGAAGAGAGAAAGAGCAAAGGTTTAGCAAAGGCAAGCAGAGTTCTGGGAAGACAGCGGGGGGTTGTCTGTACATCCATGGCTAACAAAATCTCTGGGAATAGTTTTTGGGGGAGACTTAGAATGGATGGAAAAGAAGGGCTGAAGAAAACCTCTTTGTTCTTATTCATACTGAGTGTGTGAGGGAAGTGTACTCCTAAAGAATAGGAAATTAATTTTAAAAGAAATAGTGGCCAAACCTGCTTGAGTAGGGCTGCCTGGGTTTTGGGAGGGGGAGGGCGAGGAAGGGGGAGGAAGTTAGGGAACACAGCTGGGGCTGGCTGATTTAAACACTGTTTTCTGGGAATGGAGAAGTAGCAGTGTAAGGTATAAGCTGTGCTGTTTTCTTATTTTTGACATAGCCACCTGCTTCACTACTTTAGTCTAACTAGTAATAAGTACTTGATGAACCATTAGAGCTACGCTGGATGTTAATAACATTTATGCAAATAGACTAGAAGCTCTGTTTCCCTGAATCACTTAAGATTTAGCTTTCATAGATAGTTTTCAAGGTAGATTGCTGACATTAATTGAAAGACATCAAGCTGTTCAATGGGAAATAGTCTAAGTTAGATGGTTTCATGGTTATTTAACATTCATTAGTGCAGGAAAATGCCTGGGTTCTTAAAGGTGTTTTTTAAATCTAGAACGATTGAGATACTAGCAGTCTGGTGTTAAAAGTTGTTAGCATGGGGATTCCCAGGTGGAACTGGAGACTCTATGAAAGAAATTACTTGCTTAACTGGTGCAATATTTGCTCTCTCACTTAAGTATATAGGCTGTATGGGAGACCAAGTGCAACATATGAAATAGTGGGTTCACAGTTACCTCAAATGATCTTTTGCATTCATTGCTTCTCAGCATGTTTACTTCTAAATCACTGTAACAATAAAACATGGAAGGAAAGGGGATAAAGGGATTTTAATATTTAGGGTTTCTTTCACTTCCTTCTTTCTAAATATAGCAGCTATAGTACAAAGTTTGGGAATATAGTTCAGAAATTTAGTTTTTAAAGGTGAGCAGTAATCCATCATTATATGGATTTTTTTTTTCTTCTTTCATTGTGTAAATAATACTCTTCAGAAGGGTTTCTACTGAATTTAGAGAAGACTATGCAGCTCTGCTTATGCTCCTCCACAGACTGTTGTCAGCAGATGCACAAAAAGGCATGCTCGTCACACATTGTAATGGCAAAGATATTTGCTCTTATACAGGGGAAGTATTCATGTATTCTTGGCTTTGCCTTGTTGGGGGTGCATGGGCAGGGAGCAGAAATCAGGTAGGAAGCCAGGCCAGAAAAGGTGCAGAGATCTTGCAGAAGCCGGGTGGGTATTGGTGGGACATATGGCACAGATGCTGTCTTCCTGGCATACTAGTCTCCTCTACGCTGGGAGCTTCCCTGCAGAAACCAAAGCTCCTCAGCCCCTTCATCCAACTCCCTACAGCAGTGTGGGGTTTCTGAGTCTCAGCTGAGCTGTCACATGCCATGTGGCTCATTTGCAGCAAGAGTGCCACGAAAAGCCAGTTTGTCTGCCAGCCGAGCACTTGAAAATTGCAGTTCTGCAAAGAAATTTTGGTCTTGAGTCTTTTTTTCTTAAATTGGTTGAATTTTTTTCCCCAGAAATGGTACCAGCTTTGCCAGGTAGCAATAAACCACTGAGGAGGTGTTGTGTAGACATTGCCAGTGAATCTGATCAAACTTTCTTCTAATGGTAATTAAAGGGGAGTGTATGAATCTATACTGAAATTATACAGTGCAGTGGTTTATGGGTTCCACTGCATTTCACTCAGAGTTGAAACAGGACTTCAGATGTTCTTTTGTGAACACTTGGACATGCTGGGATGAGGAGGAAAAAGCTTTTCCCATTCTGTATTCAAGTTCTCCCTGCTCGGCAAGCTTTAATTAATGTTTCCTTGAACTGCTGGTATGTCCCATTTTGGCCACAGAATTTGTTTGTAGTGTATAAATACGTATACAAATCCTAAATAGAGATTGTAACAGCACTGATCAGCTGAATGAGAACACATGATTCTAAAGCTGTGTTATAAAGCTGGAAAATAAAACCAACCCAACACAATCCAGCACATGGACCTCTGTGGGTGTGGTTAAAAAAAAAAAGCATAGTCAAAATGGTGCTTCAGGGAAAACTACTTTACTCTGCTACTGATGTCTCTAAGAGCTATTTTAAATGCTGGTGTCGGAACATACATTCTGTTGTTCAAAGTGAACACCACAGTATGGAGATGTGGGCTGGATGTTTCACATGCTTGGCTGGAGAGGGAGAAAAGTTTGGATAATCCCAAGGACACAACGGTGCGGCAGATGAAGAAATGATCAACACCGAGATGTCTTCAGCCATCAGGTATCAGCACTTTATTGAAGCTTTGCACTGCTTACATATCCTTTTTTCCCCCAGCACGCCCCAAGCATGCAGCATTCTTTCACTTTTGATTCGTTACCCCTTATTACACATGTGCCTAAACATTTGACATGATTGGATAATTCCACCTGTTCATGAGCCGTTCTTTTACTTCTGACTGGTTACTGATTACAGCACAGAAGTCATCCTTATCTTGTCTCATACACATTCTTGCTTGTTGTTCAGCTTTGTTTTATTTTTCATTCAAGGTCAGGAATTAATTGCTCAAGGGTGAGGCCGCCTGCAGCTTTGGTTCTTAAAGCACCAACACAACAGTTGTTGCTAAAGGACTGGGTTTGGGCCACCCTGTGTCACTGTTTTTGTGAGCCTTGGTCAACGTCTTGTGAGTATCTGTGCTGATTATTTGAGAAGCAGGCCCTACTTTTCCCAAAATGCAGGCTTATTTTTTGCATAAAGCCAACATGCCCTTGATTTTAAAGTGGTTAAAGTTTGCTCTCAACGGCTTCAACTGACTGCAGTAGTTTCTGACAGTTGTGATATTTAACATTTTAGATGTGAGATTGTGGGCTGCCCTTTAATAGGGGCAACTATTTCTGATTCAGAGCTTATCAACAGGGGATACAGAGGATGAACGTCTTACATTGAGAAAAAGAAGAGCAGTGTTAGGCCTACTGGCACTGAGGGCAGGTGGAAGGAGAAGGAGGATGGCAGAGAGTTGTCTCTCTTGCTTGTCAAATGCTGGTCTATTTTAAAAGCACCAAACTGGAAACTGCTCTCTAAAACTTTGCCTTGCTATGGCTTTCTGGTGATTTTTTTCAATGCCTGAAATATATTGCTTTTTTGCTGGGCTGTCAGCAAAGCATGTATGACCTTTCTCACCGTAACTGTGAAAGTTTTCTGCCTGTCACCAGTTCATCCATGCATTGAAGGGACACAAGAACTTTTTCAAGGCTGACATGGAAACCACAAACTTGAGGCTAAAAACAGGTCGATGCATTTTCTCTTAATTTAACTTTATTATGTTAATCAGATAGACTGCTGGATAGAGAAAAGTGTTTTTTCCATGTGAAGAACAGAGCTCTATTTGCCCTTACTGAAAGACAGAGAGGTAATTATCACCTGTGAGACAGAGATGGGTTAGCAAGAGGGAAATCTTAGTGTGCCCCAAAGCTGTCATCTTGAGAATCTGATCCAAAGATGAATTCCAATTGCATGACTTGCCTTTTAAAGATATTCTGTACATCTCTGTTATGGATTAAATCTAAGGTGTTGAAAGTAGGATGCTTGTTTTGTGAAACCACCAGTAATGGTGTATTTCTGTCATTTAATTGCCCCGGTAAATTCCTTCTGCTGCATAATATTTGTGTGGTTTAACCCCTATACTTTTCATGAGGGCACTTGATATACTTTCTCTATCCGAACATATTTTTAAGTGTGTAGTAGAATAGGGATGAAAACAAATGAAGTAATTCCATGTATGCACAGAAATGACCCATCTATACAATCACTGCCTGTTGAAGATATATAATCACTGAGCATTCATTCACAATTCTCAATTCATTGGTTCTCAGGATGGCAATATCAAATCAGTGCACTGTTCCTGGTTCTGATCAGTAATTCATCTAAATACATCACAGAATCACAGAATATTAGGGATTGGAAGGGACCTCAAAAGATCATCTAGTCCAATCCCCCTGCCGGAGCAGGAACACCTAAACGAAATTACACAGGAAGGTGTCCAGGCGGGTCTTGAATATCCCCAGAGAAGGAGACTCCACAACCTCCCTGGGCAGCCTGTCCCAGTGTTCTGTCACCCTTACTTCTTCTCAAGTTTAAGTGGAACTTCCTGTGTTCCATCTTACACCCATTGCTCCTTGTCCTACCATTGGGCATCACTGAGAAGAGCCTGGCTCCATCCTCATGACACTCGCCTTTTATATATATCTAAACATTAATGAGGTCACCCCTCAGTCT
>NW_010302880.1:0-5305 GCF_000700745.2 Antrostomus carolinensis | reverse complement strand
CCAGGTGCAGGACCTTGCATTTGGCTTTGAATGCTTTTGTTTTGTCAGGGAGTTGTAAAAAAACTAATACATATTTATCATTATTTCATCATCCCATCCAGTTTTGTAATTTCCCCCTTCAAATTTCTTTCTGCAAAGTTCCTTTCCCAGACAATTTTGATTCTTTCTGTTTGGCAAACAGTGTGTTGACTTTTCTTCTTCCTTACCACGCATTTTAATAGAACTGAAAAAAGCAAAGATGCCCTTGGCTTACTTTTCTGCAGCGTTAGCAGGAACATATATAATCTCCAGAATATTAAGTATTCCTTGCTTTGCTTTTTTCTGTGCAGAGCAAGGAAAAGAAATGGCTCCTGTACCAAGGAGCTTAGGTATGAAATTCAGGTGTACAAGGTAATATTCAGGTTCAAAGTGACGTGGCTTCTTTTTGTAGTTAGATACTTCAAGGGTTTCATGTTGTGTTTTTGAACAAGGTCAAAATGGTCATGAAATACATGGTCATGAATTTATTTAAATTCATAAATACTTATAAATAACCCTGGAGGTGTTAAAATATGTGTAGATGTGGTGCTTAGGGACATGGTTTAGTGGACATGGTGGTGTTGGGTCAATGATTGGACTTGATGATCTTAGAGGTGTTTTTCAACCTTAATGATTCTATGAATCAAGGAATTATTGGAGTAAAGAGAAGGTGCTGAGTTGGTTTAAGTAAGTGGAGGGCTCAGCTGATGGATGCAGTGACTTTTTCAGAAGAACATGAGCAGAAGGGTCTTACTGGTGGCTTTAAGTAGTTGTAAGTACACATACTGCTTTTGAGTATGTTACAGAAATTTATATGTTACAACCATGGTGGACAAAAATGTAAATTGTTATCTGGGAAATTATCTGTAAATGATTATCTGGGAAAAGATTTTAGATTTAAAAAAAATAAGAAGCAGCATTCTCAGTTTTATGGCACACTTTTTCCTGACACTTTGGCTTGAAACAGCTTCACTTCCTCTTATTTCTGTATTTCTATTTGCATCCTTTAAAGAATGGATTTGCTTTTCTCAGTGTGCTCTTTCATGGTTCTTCAGTGCCTCATCATGGAATGGATCACACATGAACTTCTCCTCTCCAGCTGTTAATCCAGGCTCCTTTTATGACTGGAAATAACCAATTCCTAAAAACAAAACCTAATAATTCTGAAACTTGCTGATTTTTTTGGTAAAATAAATGAAAAAGCATTCTCTATGTTGCTTTAATGTATTTGAAATCTTGAGTTGTGATTTAAACATTTATCCTATCCATAAAGAAATAATCTGCAGGTATTGGAGGCAAACTCAAGTGGGTGGAGGGGGAAAAAAAACCTGTTGTGCTTAATTCCACATATCAACAAAGAATTTATTTGTCCCTTTTGGCACAGTAAGTGATCCCTTTCGTATTAGAACAGACTCGAGGGCTGTAAATACAGGTACATTTTCTTGTCAAAATATGAGTATGGTATTTTTAGCGATGATTGTTTCCATAATATTTTCCCAAAACAGGTAATTAAAGAAAGTGAGAGGTTCCCAATACAGGTGTTAATTCTGGGAATATTTCCCAGCTGGTGCATCTGACAGAACCAACTGGAAATCTTGGAACGTGGCTGTTGACTGAGCTTGAAACTTCCACTGAGTTCAAGTCTTGCAGGTTAGGGTCATACACTGGAAAAATATTTAATTGATATGGTCTTGTCCTTGGTGAGTGTGACCCTGGGGTGTACAAAGCAGTGTTTCACCAAAGTCTTCACCAAATTCTTCCCTTCTCCCCACTCTGGCTGCCTGGCAGGACAGTGGTTTCACATGGAACTCTGCAAGAGTGGATCATACTTATCTTCTTGCAGGTTTGGATGCTGAAATATCCTGGTGGGGTGAAGGGAAGTCCTCATGTTGGCACTTACTGGTACACGTGCAAGGGTTGGGTAACATCATCCAACATTTGTACCACCAAAACATTGCTCAGCTTTAGATCTTCTTCCAGAGGAGAAGACCAAAGAAATGCTCTACTGAGACAGATGGATTGTTTGTCTACCCTGGTACTTTGTCTCTAACAGTGGTAATCCAAAATGTTAGAGAGGGGATAGAAGCACGGCCACTTGTCGGTGTCTAGTGCCTCCATATTTCCTTTGTGTCCACAGCTGTTGGGTTAGGGGTGTTGGAGGATACATTCCAGCTCGTTTCTTTTGGTATGTGTTTTGATCTGTTGTCTGTGAATCCATTAAAGTCCTTTTTCTGAACCTGCTGATGCTTTGAGCCTCAAATCCTGCAGCAAGGTTTGGGAGTTCACTGCCTACAAGTGTGCTTAATCCTTTCCTAAACTGATCTCCTCTTAGCTTCAACAAGTGCCACTAGTTCTAGTAATGAATGATTTGGTGAAAAACTCTTTTGCATTTACATTATTCATCTCATTTCTGTCTTCTGCAGACCTCAGTCATATCCCCATAGTGCTGAGGGACATGGGTTAGTCGGGGACTTGTCATTGTTGGATTCATGATTGGACTCGATGATCTTAAAGGTCTTTTCTATCAAGGTGATTCTGGGATTCTGTGACTATTTGTCTTGTGGGTTTTTTGTTTGTTTGTGGGGTTTTTTGGTTTGTTTATTTTTTCTTTAGAGTCTTTCAGATCTCCTTTAAGCCTTTCCTTTCCAAACTGAAGAGTCTTGGCCTTAGCATCTCTACAGAGAACAGCTGCTACTCCCTCTCCTTAGTTTTAGTTGCAAGGGCAACGGGAGCAAGAAGAGACCAGCGCTGTGCACATCACTCCAAGTACAGGCACAGTAAGAATTTATACAGCAGCAGAGTGATTCATCCTGTTGGATCCTGAGTACCCACTTGCATATTAAGGTCATTTTTTCAGATGTGTAGAAAAAGACAACATTGGCAGCTACATTCTCAGCGCGTGCTGCTGAGGTTCCTGAAGTCAAGTTGGATGGACTGGAGCTTTGAGACATCTGTATTCCTGTTACCCTTCTTTTTATTGTTGATATTTTCGTGCCACTACTGACTGTATCTGGGTTATATGCTGAGGTCTTTGGAGTTCAGACTGTATGAGAAAGTGTGTAGTGCTCAGGCAGATGGGCTGGTTTTTTTTTACCCCCTAAAGCATCTTGATTCTGATGAAGGTGGTAGCAAATGTCTTATATATTTAAGCAGAGAAATAGCAAAATGACATCTTAAATTGATATTTTTAGAGAGACATTGTCATTTTATCATTTCAGTAGGAATAAGCTGGTGGTATCTCACTAAAGCTTCTGATTTTCAGAAGCTTTGGCTTTCTTTTGACATGTTTGGTGGTTTCTAAGATACAGGTCCAGTTGTGACTTTTCTCTCAGACTTCATAAACATCTATATTTTGGCTCTGCAAATTTCTAGTGTTTTTAGCAAAAAAAAAAAATAAAATATTTTTCTTATAGAGTGTAAGTTAAACTAAATTCTAAGGACAAAAACAACTGGAGAGCACAGTTTGCATCTGCTTAAAAATATGGATGTGACTGAAAGTTCTTAGGAAGCCTAAGTTGGGCATGAACTTACTGGAGCATTAGAAAAGGCTTGTGACATCTTCTGATGTTACAGTGATGTAGTCTTAGCCTGGGAGAAAGATCTTTAGCTTTTGTAACAAACTCCTGGCTTTTCTGATGGATTCAGAAGCCAAAGCCTGAACTGCTTTGGCAAATCAAAAATTTTGACATTTAATTTTGTTTAATTAAAACTAAAAAGTTTTCTAGTCAGTGATACAGGCCAGTTTGGTTTCGCTTCTTCACAGAATCGTAGGGATTGGAAGGGACCTCTGGAGATCATCTAGTGCAACCCCCCTGCTAGAGCAGTATCACCTGGAGTAGATCACACAGGAACACATCCAGGCAGTACAGGTTTTGAATGACTTCAGAGACAGAGACTCCACACCCTCTCTGGGCAGCCTGTCCCAGTGCTCTGTTACTCTCACAGTAAAGAAGTATTTCCTAATGTTTAGGTTGAACCTCCTGTTTTCCAGTTTGCAACCATTGCCCCTTGTCCTGTCACAGGACAGCACTGAAAAGAGTCTGGCTCCATCCTCCTGACACCCACCCTTTAGGTATTGCTAAACATTGATGAGATCCCCCATCAGCCTCATCTTCTCCAGCTAAACAGACCCAGCTCTCTCAGCCTTTCCTCACATGGTAGATGCTCCAGTTCCCTTAGCTTACTGGCCCTGTGCTGGACTCTCTCCAGAAGTTCCCTGTCTCTCTTGAACTGGGGAGCCCAGAACTAGACCCAGCACTCAAGGTGAGACCTCACCAGGGCAGAGTAGAGAGGGAGGAGAACTTCCCTCAACCTGCTGGCCACACTCTTCTGAACACACCCCAGGAGACCATTGACCTTCTTGGCCACAAGGACACTTTGTTGGCTCATGATTAACCCGCTGTCTACCACAATTCCCCAGTTCCTTGTCCCCAGAGCTCCTCTCCAACAGGTCAGCCCCCAGCCTGTACTGATATGATACGTGGGGTTGTTCTTCCCCAGGTGCAGTCCTTTCCACTTGCCCCTATAGAATTTCATGAGGTTCTTCATTGTCTGTAGCAATCTCTGCTGGTCCTGCAATCCATAAGGCAGGTTAGAGAGAGTCGATGTTTTCATTAACTATCCAGAGAAGCAATATTGTTCAGGTTCAAACTCAAACAATATGTCAGTTCCTAAAAAGGATCTATGTTCGTGTCTGGTGTGATCATGCTGAAGAACATTCTTCTAGCAAAAAGGAGCTGTTCTTTCACAAAGGAGGTGTATTCATCTGCAAGAGCTCTTAATGGGGGAAGATTTACTGCCAAACACGTTCTTGCACATGCTTTGTATTCATAGAATGGTTTGGGTTGGAAAGGACCTTCAAGATCATCCAGTTCCAACCCCCCTGCCATCAGCAGGGACATCATCTATTATATATTCATCTATTGTAGCATGAACCCAAACTTCACTGCGTCTCACAAGTACTGTGAGTTTAATTCTGCTGCATTAACTGTTTGCTTGGCTTTGTTTTCTGGCACATCTTTCTGCATTACTTTGTCTGGAGTATTTACATGACCTCAGCTATCAGTGCTGAAGTGTTTCAGGAGTACTTGGTGGGTGTAATTGCAGCTCGTTTGTTTGAGGAACCAGTGCTCTGTATTCCCCAGGTGAGAAAGAGAAACTGGGCCATAAGGAAACGGATCTGACTGCTCAGCCCATTGCACTGAAATGCAGATATTTACATCAGGAGTCTGTGGTAGCCAAGAGCTGTGTGTAGCTCATGCTCCAGTGTCAAAATGCAGTCTGCAAC
>NW_010302879.1:3161-7844 GCF_000700745.2 Antrostomus carolinensis | reverse complement strand
AGGTCCCTTCCAACCCATTCTGTGATTCTATACAGAGCTGTTGTTGTTCAGCTCAGTACTAGACGTTGTGTGCTGGATTTTTTCATTGAAGAGATTTCATAAAGCAAAGAGGTAATGATTGAATCAATTATTTGCTCTGCACTTATCCTAAAAATAAATAATAATCCTATTTAACTTTAAATGTTATGCCTTACTTTAAAAAACTGTGCTTTCCTTCCAATGCATTAATGAGCTATGCATTCCTTAAAAAAAAAAATAATTAAAAAAACCTGTAAGGAGACATCTATTGAAGATATATTTGGCATAGAGATAAAAACACACTGTCTGCTTACATTGGGCCATTATTATATATTTAAGAGTACTGTATTAGGACATCCCGTCCTCTACAGCCAGAAGCTGCAGACCTTGGTTTTGGTCCTGCTCTCTCCTTGACATTGCCGTGCCATTGGGAAACAACAGAACTGCCCAGCCACACGCAGGTCTAGCAGATGCCTTCCTCCTGCCCACATCCACAGCCTCCTCCATGCAAAGGGGATGTCTGGACACAAAATGAAGGTGGTCAGCCATTAGGGTTGTGCTCACTGCCCAAGATTTGCCATTGCCATTCTCCTTCAGGGATAAGGTAAAGAGTTTGACCGGACTGCCCCATAGGTTGGGTCTGTCACATTGGCTGCCAAAAAACTTAGCTGGCAAAGCACAGCAAACACACACGTTACTCAAGAGAAAGTATGTGAGTAAAGCATTAGTAAGCAGAAAAAAAGTATTTCTGGATTTAAATAAGAAAGTAATTAGGTCCCGCTCTTCAAAGACATATGTAGGCGTTCATCATCGTCTTAAAGATTACACGGATGGTGCTGCTGCAGTAGATGAGGACAGAGATAGAAGAAAGCAAAAGCAGCAGTAACCATCACAAAATACAGCATCAGCTGCATTACAGAATATCATATAAAAGCATTCATATTTGGGTTAGCTGGAAGATTGGTATCAGATGCCTCCAAGGCACAAGGGGTGAACAGTGGTAACTGTTTTTCAAAGAACTATGGGAACAAGGTACTCAATGCCTATTAATATTTCAGTGCAATTTTGGTGCCTGTATCAGTGGGTACGGGAAAGAGAGCTATGTAGCTCGATATGTGCTCTGGTCACTAGATGTGCTGTCTCCTAAGATCAAAAAAAAACCCCATATTGCTCTAAGTACAACATAAAAGTCCCAACAAAATGAGTCTTCAATTGAACAGTTATGAAGAAAAGCAAATACTAATGAACTGGAATAATTTTATCATGGGATATATTTCTAGTAAGAGGGAAAGCATTGAGTGATGAGAAAAATCCCTATAAAATAAAAGCACAAAGCTCTCTGACTTGACGTAACGCAGTAGACCAATGATGCCAGTAACTATTGCTACAAATAAACATTCAAAACAAATTCCTTCCAGGGGGAGATGACGGGCAATTCCTTCCCATCCATACTGGGGTTTTTAATGTTGTTTTGTTTATGCATTCTTCAAACTGCCAAAATCAGCAGCAAAAAAGAAGAAACAACCCAAACTTCAGATGCATTTCAGAAATTCAGTCAGCAAATACTTCTTTCCTGGTGTCCTCCAACTTATTTTTTATTAAAGAGACACTGAAGTAAATGTTCCTAAGTATCACACTGGTCCTCTACTGAGATCCCTCATACATGGATTTACCGCTAACACAACTGAATACAGAGATTTGGCTGAATTAAGCAGGTGTCAGATCAAGTTTAGCCCAGGAGATGAGAACATGAAGGAAGAAGGGATCAAGGCAACATACACAGGTATGACTGCAAACACGGTTTTAATATCTCCAGTCTTAACAGCTTCAATTATCTTAAATGTAATCTCAGGTTTTTTAATAACAAATCCTACTGAGTTGCAACACATTGTAAAAATAGCTTCTTCCTGTCCAGAGCAATATTACTGCCAATCTGACTAAAAGGTGAGTTACATTTGAGCAAATAAATACCCTTACCACTAATAAAGATAAGATGTAGGAAGAAAAAGATTAAGATAATATAATTGGTAGTGACTGGGGGCTGCCAAAACAATGCAGAGGAAGGAGGGTAAATGTTATTCAGGGAGGCATCAGTAGAACTATTTGCCACTGAGATAGAAATATTAATGCTGTTAGAAAACACAGGAATAAGACCATACCTAAAATAACGTATAATTCAAGAAAAGTCTCCGAGAGTAACCCTTTTTGATGAAAAGGGCTCAGGGATTGCTTCCATTGCTCCCATACTTGCATTACATTTGTGTTTGACATTCAGGGGTTCAAAAAACGTGTAGATGTGACACTTCAGGACATGGTTTAGTGGGTGTGGTGGTGTTTGCTTGACAGTTGGACTTGATTTCATCTTGGAGGTTTTTTCCAGCCTTAATGATTCTATGATTCAGTGTTACTGTGTCCAAGTCCATCCAAGCTGCTTACTTATAAGCGTTTGGGGTTTTTTCTTGTAACTTCTTATTTGCTCTTCTTAGATGGATAACTAGATGTTTGTTAAAATAAACTGGTCCATTACCAGAGGCTGCAACTGCAGAGGGCAATCTATTTTCATGTGCCTGAAGACAGCCAGTGTTGGTCTGGAGGGCCTGGAAGGGCACGTGTGTCCCCTCACTCAGCAAAACCAGCCCATGCTACCTCTGTTCAAGGTAACTCCAATTTAAAGCTAGGCTACCTGCTACCTACATACCTTGTCCTTCTTTGAAACAAACAAAATTTAAGACCTTTCTAGAGAGAACTTTGCAACCACAGCACTGTGGGAGCAAGGTGGGACACAGGAGGGTCCCCTGGGCATGGCACAGTCCCTGAGCCCTGCAGAGTGCCAGCCTGTGCCCCTCTCCCGGGTGCTCCAAACCCCTGAGGTGTCGTGCAGGACCAGGCACTGACCGCTGCTGTCCACATCTCCAACAAGTCTAAAGATGCAAGTAATACTGGTGCTGTCCATCTGCGTCTTCTTCACTGGATGCACATGAGTGAATAAAAGTTAAGCTCGTAACAAAGCAAGCTGCAAAATTCCAATACCTGCATGACTGAAACTGTCTCCGAAAGGTTTTCATATAGAGCCTGCAGATATCAGTGGTCAGCAGCTGTTGCTAATGTCATTATTATGTAGAAATAATATTATCATAAGTCTGTTACATGATGTATAGTGCTACAGAATGTAATGAATCTGCAACAGTCTCCTACAGGACACATTTCACGCATAAGCCTGTTTATAAGCTAGGTAAATATATCATATAGATACCATACTATATGCACTATATTAACCTGTCTATCAATATACATTCCTATATAGTTCTAGCACATAGTATCTAATAATACACATTACCCTGTAGTAGTCATATAAATATTATTATATAATAACATATTAATGACTAGTAATAAGAATAGGCATAATAGGTAACCAAATACAGGCACTTTCCAATTCTTTATAAGAGTTGCACCAGTTACTGGTACAGCATTAAACAGAACTAAATCCTTGGGGACATCTGGGGTTTTTTGTTTGAGCAAAGAGTAAATATCCCAAGAGCAGTCCCTCTGGTTCACTTCATGTTTTTATTCACCAGAATACTCTTTAGCTTAACGGCCTTAACTACTTACTCTCCATTTTGCCCTTCAAATCCTCCATTTGTATAGCAGCTTTGTCCTTATAAACCCCTCCGACAACCCCATACTCTACTACTCCCTGAACGCTTTAGAGCTCTATTTTCACTCACAATTAACTTTAACAACTTATCACTCATCCACATTGGTTTTAAAGTTTTATGTTTAGTTTTATGTAAAGATATATTCACTCCCACTGAGCCAAGTCCAGCACCTCTTTAAAGTTTAGCCAATTTTCCTTCATAGGCCATTTTCTAATAAACAGTGCCAGTCTACTTCACTTAATATGTTCCTCATTTTATCTGATTGGAAGCTTTTTAATTTTAATTCACCTGTTTTTATATCAAACCTCCTACCATGGCTGAAACTTGAAACAGCAATCTTTCTCTACCTTGAATGGGTTACACAATGTCCTTCCAATGTAGGAAATCCAAATGCTGGCCTCCGTAACTTTACCCGTTGCTTCCAAGATCACAATCCTAGCAAATCCTGACGTACTAAATAAAGGTAATAAGCATAACATACTCTGAATGTATATGTAAATGCAATATAAACTGTGTGAAGATGACAACCTCATCAAGCCACCATTCTGTATTTGTATAATCTACCAGCTCTAGGCAAATCATATTCCACAGAAAACCATCCTTGCAACATAATCTCCAAATACCCCAGAAATCTCCATTTTAACAATGAAATTCCCAGACAGCAACATGACACCAGCAGTTAATTCTAATTTTTTATTTCCACCACTATCTTTCCTACAAGGTTTAGGCAAAATTTGCTGAGCACCAACTTTCTCCTGGACCACAGCCCCTGGAATGCCCCTGCCTCCCTCCCCCTGTGCTGCAGGAGAAGTTGGCAGGGGATAGGAGAGCAGAGCATCCCCCCCAGGGCCCGATCAGCAGAAGGCATGAGGACCTCAGATCCGTGAGCAGGCACATCTCAGCAGAGGATGTCAGATGTTTATGCAAGGGAGTTACTGGGCTGCACACAAGCAGGTGGCTCTTTTGGCACACCCAGCAATTAATAGTTAAAGTCTGATTCATTCAGCAG
>NW_010302879.1:0-3055 GCF_000700745.2 Antrostomus carolinensis | reverse complement strand
AATGGAGTGCTGTCTGCATCATCTGCTATAGACGAAGAGAAGCGTGGTGTTACTTATTGTGCTCTTGCTCCAGTTGTGCTTCACTTCTGTGGGGTGTATGAGCTTGTATATTCTGCTGTCAGCAGGAGAGAGCCTTCTGACAACACAAAACACCGTTTTTCCTCTTGGTGTAACAATCCACAAGGCAGATGGGCTGACAAGGTGGAGAGAGCAGCAAGGAAATGGGGTATCAGCCTTACACGAGGCTCTGGTACTAGCCCTGCCTTGGATAACGCACGTAAATACACATGTAGCAAGGCCCTCCAGCATGGGCAAAGCTTAATGCGCACGTCTGCTCTGAAATCCATCAGATCAACAAAATATCTCATTCTCTAACAGTTACACACGATTGCTCTGGTGGGTTAAGATCTTTGCTCTCTGCTGTCACCATGGCTGCAAGCTCTCTCCTCTGCAGGGACCGCTTCCCATCTGCTCTGGAAGGGTGACGCTGCTGCCCAAGGGGCCGGCGGACGGCTCTCCAAGGGCACTGCCCACACTGCCAGACAGGCTGATATTTACTCACCCTGCTTACTGTACTTAAGGATCTGCCCACTACCAAAAGAGTTTCGTAACAGCACTGAACACACAAACCAGCTCAGTATTTAAGCAGCCAGGAGAATTTAGTAAATAAATTGTCTAGACTTACCAAAGCAAGTGCAGAGTTCTCCAACTTGTAAAATGAAGTAACTAGAAAGACTGGGGCTTAGGAATAAAAACACCAAATCCTGCAGTGCCTGCTTTTAAGACCAGCACATTCTGAATCTACCCATCATAAAGGGCAAAAGATTTTGGACCTGCTTCTGCCCCCATATGAGGATGTGGGAGGGGCATGGCTGTATTGTCCATAGTGGCATTAGTGCAGGTGTGACCAGAATCACTCAGCCCCCTGCCCGTGCCTGCAACCTGTAACACCAGACTGGAAGGGGGGGTGGCAGCTGGGAGCGTGAGTCACTGGAGAGGGCTGCGGGGAGACTCACTCGTTCCCTGACTGCACGCCGTAAATTGAGTTTGCACTTCACAAGTGCCGCAGGCCCACAAACCCATCAGCTGAGCAGTTTAATCCAGGTGAAGATTTGCACCATCTTTTTTGCATACTTGCCTAAAAAACTTGAGGGCTGCCTAACACATGACACAAAACCAGAAAATATTAAATAACCACTTCACTCACTCCAAGTGAGTGTTATTCTTAATTGCTTCAGGCAAGCTCAGACCAAGACCCAAAATACTGACTGTCTATAAAAACAGAAGAGGTGGACAGGAGTATCTTACATTTCCCAGCAACACCTACCCAACGTGTGCTAAGGGTGGGCAATGAAGCTGTCACATCCAGGCCTCCTTAGCTGGCACACAGGACATGTCAGGCAGGATTGTTGTAACAGTCCCATTCACCAGGATACACGAGGAAGCAATATTCACTTCTTGGAAAGATAATGTACTATGAAACTTTTTCTATTTTTTTGTTTTCACTATTTTAGCTCCAATACTAGTCTCTATAAAATAATCAACATAATTATGATTTCAGATTATACAGCTATTTATTCAAATTCTCTGTCCTTGTTTTCACACAGTGCATAGCTTTTATTTTCACAGAACTAGCGAATCAATCTGTGCCCAATAACTGGTAACAGGTAACTCGGATAAGGAGATGGTACAACTATTGAATTTGTCAGGCACAGATAATAAAGATAAAATTACCTTGAGCACCAAGCTCTACCTCCGTAAGTCTATAAAGTTATAACTCTCTCTAAAACCCTAAATGTTAAAATGATGATGTTTTTCCATTTATCATCATGTTACCAGCACGGTTGACAGGAATACTGGTACTTAGCAGTGATGTCCTTCTTCATTTTATATCCCTGTCCACACAACAGCAATTATCTACACCTACATGTTTGCATAATACTACTGCACTGACCCCAGCCACACAAATTACCACACAAAATATATATATATTCCACTGAAAAATTAACACTGCTAATGCTTTACATTCAGTGATCACAGAAGCCTTCATCCAAAGCTAAGGTCAAGGGAATACAACGGTCTTTCCAACATTAACGCGTGGTGCACAAGAGCTGTTGGGAAACCCCAAGTTCAGGAAAGGACCATGTAGATGATAAAGGGACTGGTGCATCTGCCATAGATGGAGAGCCTGAGCGAGCTGGGACTGTCCAGCTTGGAGCAGAGGAGGCTCAGGAGGTCTTATCAGTCTATATAAATACCTGACAGGGGGAGTAAAGAGGGAGCCAGGGTCTCCTCAGTGGTGCCCTGTTACAGGTTGAGAGGCAACAGGAACAAACTGAAACACAGGAAGTCCACTTAAAGATAAGAAAATGTTGGTTTTATTGCAAGACAGTCAAACACTACAACCTGCCTGGAGCAGCTGTGGAGTCTCCATCCTCAGCAACAATTCAGGATCTGACTGGACACACTTGAGAGCCACATGCTCTAGACAACCCAGCCCAGAGCTCTGGGGAACCCCTAGTCCAGCCTGCCTGCCAACCTCAGCTATGCTGAGAGACTATGTGTTGATGAAATAGCAAGTCTTGCCTTTACAGCAGCTTGAGTCCTCTGACCCCACCACTTTCCGTGGATCTCACTGCATGCTCCACCATGTACCATGATCTCCACTCCCACTTAAATAAGATTTCTCTCATGGGAAGATCAAGTCATCATGAGTTAATGTCAAGATGGAGAACGAGAAAATGACTGATGACAACCAACATGGCTTCACCAAGGGCAAGTCATGCCTGACAAATCTGGTGGCTTTTTATGATGGGGTTACAACATTGGTAGATAAGGCTAAAGCAACTGATGTCATCTACCTGGACTTGTGCAAGGCGTTTGACACCGTCCCACATGACATCCTTGTCTCCAAATTGGAAGCATGTGGGTTTGATGGATGGACCACTCGGTGGATAAGGAACTGGCTGGATGGCCGCACTCAAAGAGTTGTGGTCAACAGCTCAAAGTCTGAGTGTTGGCCGCTGACGAGTGGTGTCCCTCAGGGATCAGTGTT
>NW_010302878.1:0-3085 GCF_000700745.2 Antrostomus carolinensis | reverse complement strand
GGCTGCCCAAGGAAGTTGTGGATGCCCCCTCCCTGGAAGTGTTTAAGGCCAGGCTGGATGAGGCTTTGAGCAACCTGATCTAGTGGAAGGTGTCCCTGCTCATGGAAGGGGGGTTGGAACTAGATGAGCTTTAAGGTCCCTTCCAACCCAGACCATTCTGTGATTCTGTCCAGGTATGTTCCAAGTATCTGCTCAACCTAACCAGCAGCAGCTCCCAGTGGGCATCTCAGGATTAAGTCCTTGGGCAGATGCTACGTTTACATCATCTTAGCTCTACTACACTTAGATTTCATGTATGGAAACAAATTGCTTTACAAACAAGCATTTCTAGTGAAAAAAGCCACAGAACAGAAAACATACTTTTAGCTGAACTGCAGTTAAAACAAAGATCTCCAATATGGTCATAACCATGGGAGTCTTGCTGCACTGTAGTTAATTCCCACAGTGAACACAATGCCACTCTTGTAGTAAAGAGCAATAGATTAGTGCTGCCCTACATAGAGTGTTAATTTCTACTAATCAAAAGTCTCAGAAATCTTGGCTAATTATCTATATGGAGATCAAGCCAGCATTAAACTTCAGCTAGCTCCCACGCTGCTGTAACCCATAGTTTTGTTCAAAAAGGCAGAGGGCAGGGTAAGATACAAAACAACCATCGTGGCCCAGGTTGGGAGCAGCAATAGCAGCAAGGGTGATCAAAGGCCTGCTCACCAGTTCTCAGCCAGAGCACTGACTGTCTGACTCACCGCTCCCTTCCCAGCACAGCCATACCCTGAAAAATTATTCCACCACATGCTAACTAGTACTACAAATGCTGTAATTACAAAATTAGAAGTACCTGAGACATTGTACTTTATGATTATGGTTGAAAATTCCTCTATTTTAAAAAGTAACTTAAAATTCAGGCAAAAAAAGAGAAGGTTGAATTAGGGACAGCAAGCATCACATCCTAAGGAAATCATTAACTGTAAAGTGAACTATGTGCTATTTTTGTTACTTAAAATACTGATTAGCCTAATTATGCTCAGAGGGAATTGGGTCTATAGGATCAAATGAAATATTTTCAGAGGCAGAGCCTGCAGACTGGAAGAGCTGCTGTTGCCCATTAAAAGACTACAAGAGATCACTTTGAACATCAATGTTTTAAAAAGTTCATCCTTTGGTGTCTGTTGTGCTAATACTGTAGCTTATATTTCCCTTTTGACCCTAATGGCATATGTTAGTGTTAAAGTGTACAGCTACACCAAAAGATATTACAATTTAACTACCTCCTGGTTTACAATGATAAAGTCTCAAGAGTTTTCCTTCAATACTTCAGAGTCTGCTTGTCCTTCACTGCTCCCAAAGCTAAGACTACAATTTCTTCTGAGTAAAGAGAAACAATATTACTAGTAGGCAGAGACAGTTTTTAAAAATGAAACATTTATTAACTTTCCCCAGACAAGATAAAACTGCCTGCTGACTTACTCTGTCAAGACAGACAAGACCTACACACAGCACATTTGATGCTCCCCCACCCTCAACATTACAGGTACTACAAGCACCAATGGGGAGTGAACTTCAGAGGTCACCCCACTGTGAGGTAGAAAATTCATTACAGGCAAAGCACTAGATTATTGCCAAAGACTAGAAACTATACAGTTAAAAGCTGACTCTGCAGAAATAAGGTAATTTATTAGCTTCTATCTTCCCACTGGTCTCCATGGCTGTGATCTCTCTCGGACCATACAGGGCCATCTTGCCAGGCGAGTGATGTCTTCCTCAGGACAGCCCCAGCGTGCGGCAGTAACAGCAGTCCCCAGCCAGAAGGAATGCACGCCGTACTGCTCCGGGCACAGCCCCAGCAGCCGCAGGGCCTGCTGGAGCACAGTCAGGAACTCTCTCTTCGTTACAGCTCTATTATCCCAGTGCATGAAGAGTGGCCCTTCCAGCTGTGAACGAACTGTCAGGTAGCTCCGGAGGGCCACGACAGGGCACACCCATGGCTCTCCAGACAACCCGAGGCTGACAACGTGTCTCTCCTGACCCACAGCAGAGTTACACAGATAAAACACCACTCTCCTCTCCATCAGCTGGAGGTCACTCAGGTACAGCAGCTCAGGCTGCAGTACATCACGGTGCTTCGCCACCATCTCTCCTATTCGAAGTGCCCCAAAAAAAGCTACAGTAAATAATGCACGAAACAGTAAGCATTCATAATGAGTTACACACACAGACTCCAGAGCTCCTAAGAGAGATCGCAAGGCCTCAAGTGTTATAGGCAAGTATTTATCTCTCAGGATGCCTGCTTGGTGTTTCAGCCCTATCACCATGCCACGGGTTATAGGATCTTCCAGAGGATCACGGTTACCAGTCAGTTTTGATAGATAAGACAGTGCTGCCACATATATCAGTGTCTTTGAAGAGGAATAAAGAGATTCCACAGTCAAAAACCCTCTAACTTGTTCCTCTGGAATTGGCCAGGCTGCAGGCATTCCCATGTTCTTCCTAAAGACAAGGAATTTCTTCAGTCCTTCGAGGTAGGCTTGCCAAAGCCTACTGTCCCCTGAGCACTCCAACAACGACAAAGTCTTCAGAGGCCAAGGTCCTAAGGAATGTTTCTGATGACAACTGAACTCCCTTCCTACAAGAGGAGATCCATATTAGCACATATCAACAATGGACAGAAGCATGGCCCTCAGAACAATAAATATAGCATTCCTCAGTGCAACACCCCAATGCTCTGCTAGCTTGTCTGATTAAAGACAGTTCACACACAGCAACACCCAGAGCTGTTAAAGAGCTGAGATATTTTTCAAATGGGAAATTACAAGAGACATACCAGGCCCATTTTAGGCTCCACATCTGGAAACACTCTGGGGAATTTAGTGTAGTAGTACCAGGGAAGACAGGCAAAAAGCAATTTTAAAAACAAGCCTTTCTAGCATGGCTTACATAGATTACGACTGCAAATAGCACACAGCACACTCCCGCCAGAAGGCAGCACATTTCCCAGCCCAGGAAGGGGAACTCCCTCAAGGCCTCCCTCCAAAAGCGCCAGCTCCGCACAACAACTTGGCTAAACCCAAGGAAACGCTGCCCGGCA
>NW_010302877.1:0-4974 GCF_000700745.2 Antrostomus carolinensis | reverse complement strand
AGCCTGGAGAAGATTGAGAGGGGATCTTATCCATGTCTATAAAAAGGGCGGGTGTCAGGAGGATGGGGCCAGACTCTTTTCAGTGGTGGCCAGCGATAGGACAAGGGACAACGGGCACAAACTGGAACACAGGAGGTTCCACTTAAAAATGAGGAAAAACTTGTTTACTGTGAGGGTGACAGAGCACTGGGACAGGCTGCCCAGAGAGGTTGTGGAGTGTCCTTCTCTGGAGATGTTCAAAACCTGTCAGGATGCTTTCCTGTGCAACTTGCTCTAGGTGAACCTGCTTTGGCAGTGAGGTTGGTCTAGATGATCTCCTGAGGTCCCTTCCAACTCCTACCATTCTGTGATTCTGTGATTATCCACGTGGGACTCATCCTATAGTTGCTTAGTTTTAGTAAAATCCTTTAGTGAGGAACTTTTTCAAAAACTTTGTGGAATCCAAGTGAACTTTATTCATTAGATCACCCTATATTCACATACTTGTTGAATCCTTCAGTAAGAGGCAGAACATACCAAAGCCAAGTTGATTCTGCCCAGGTAGCCTGCAGTTATCCAAGCACAGCTGAGCTCTAGCCCTTATCTATTACACTGTCTATTAACCTGCCTGGTACATAAATGAGACAAAAATAAGCAGCTGCACAGAAGATGAGATGTTGGAGTGCAGTGCATCCTTGCTATACAACTTCAACATAATTTACATAACAAATAAGAGTCTAATCAAGGTGAGGAGCAGTCTACATCAGAACAGACATTCTGTAAATGACAGCTGAAGACAGAAGACAGTCCTTCAACGCCCCACTGCTGCTCACCACTCTCACACACCAGGCAACCCACACAGCAGAGTCATTACAAACGCATCAAGCAGAAAGCAAAATTTTCTCTGGAGCGTGCACTTTTTCAACCAAAACCAATTTAACTTATAACCAATTATTTCTGAGTTCTCTCCTCACACAAATACTCATCTTTTCCTATTCAATCAACTTGAACACCATTCATTTTTCTAGGTTGCTGCTGACCCTTCAGATGTACCTTTTACCATGAAGTTCTCAATTTTATGGAGATGTTCTAATGACACCCTGACAATATGAGTCTTTATATAGGTGAAAAATACAAAGATATGCAAGTACAGGAAACTGCACCAATGAGGATGTTCAGAAATATTTCAAAATCAGCAAGTCCCAAAAAGTATACTATTGTCTCCTTGCACCTAACATATTAAATCTACTGGACACTTACAGTATTAGCATCAGCACAAAAAGCCTTTGGTGAACTTAAATAGTTTTTCTATTTAAACAACTGAAATAAGTTTTTGAAGTTTTTTTTCCACAACTTTAAATAAGTTGTAATATCTTTCATAAATAAAGTATTAGACTTACTGAAAAAATACACTTTTGAGAGAAGACAGTCCTTACAACTTGCACAAATATCATATAATTGTTTGTGCACCACTTGAAAGAATTCTTGCAAGATATAAGCCAAAAAATCCCAGTGAAGTAAAATTACATTATTTTCATACAACGGATTTAAGCTGTTCCCATTCTCAGCAAACTGAAGTCTTCCTTTTATCAACACCGTGACTGTAAATTTCATTTCCCAGCCCTTCAGCTAACGCTGAAGTTATAAGACATATTGAAACCTGAAGACTACTACCAAATAATTACACGTTGGCTCTGAAAGGCAGGTGTAATTCATCTCTTGATCCACATTTTCACATATTTATGCAAATGTGGATTGTTTACCACGTTCAGAAAAGAAAAATGATCAGAGGATTTTATTTGCCTCTCACTGAGGAAAGACAGAGAGTATCATTTTGAAGAGGATGTCTTTGAGAAAAGACAACTGTCTTGAAGCACCGTCTTTCCCTCCAAAAAAAGAGGAAGTACCATCCATTTATTTTCTGTAAGCTAGATTTAGAAAGTGGACTGCAGGTGGAAATCTGAGTTCCTAATTTAGTAATTTCCACTGAGTTTCTGCAGATAGTGTCAAACAGCTTGCAGAAAAAAAAATCAAAGGTGTACACTTACACATTAATTAATTTAATTATAAGTCCTAGCCAAATTACAAATACTTCCTAAATCAAAAGAAATTAAAGCAGTATTTCAAAACCATGTTTAAAACTACCGTTTTCACAACGCCATTTTCTGCAGCTTCCTCTTCACTTCCAGGTGGGGGTGGAGCACTTAAACAAAAACAAATGGGAAAAGATGAAACTAGGTATTTATGCACATATTATTTCACACATATCAGCTAATGATGAACAAAACCTTGCTACAACAATCCAGAGAAAAGCCAAAGCTCCAGCTATCTTCTGCTTTAAGCAAAAATAAATAATTTATTTTTAAAAATCCTAGACAAATATAACTCTGTATTAGCATGATAATATTTAGCTATCATAAGTTACACTAACTGTCTGTTTGTCAAATAGATGGAAGTAATACTGCACTACACCTGGATCCTCTCTTGAAATCAGTTAAATCTTTCATAACGTATGAAGGGAGAATAACAGCTTTTTATTTTCTCCTGCAGACTGACACTTTTCAAAGACATAATGGAAAAACATTTTAATACCCATAAGTAACGTTGCACTGAATCAAAATTCCCACATCTGCATCATGAAATTTTCTTCTACCATATGTAACAGCTACAATTCAATTATGAATTCTATTTTAGCCATAGACTGAAACTGTAAATTTTTTTTAACGACTCATCCATCTAAAATGACCAGCACTGTCAAACCCATGCAAATGAGTTGTCTCACTGGGCTTACATACTGCTGCTTCTTACACAGCAATATTTTAATTTCCACAGTTCCATTAAATGTTAGGATGTTGCACCACAAATAGCAGAGCAAGCAGGGAGCCATTTAGAAACAATATTGCTTCACTTAAAAGGTATTTCTGAAGTGAAGTGAGCAACTGCCAATTTTTATGGAATAGGATGATTTTGATCCCATCTTCTGTTGGCAAAATACCCACTCATGATTGTTGCACCAAAGCCAATTACAGCCCCAGGATTCAAGCTTGACTTGCACTTCATAATCCAGGAAAATGACAGACTAGCGACAGAACCTGAATAAAACCTCACAAATTTTTTATATATGAAAAATGCCAAAACTGAGAGGCCAGAGACCACAGGTTTTAACAGGTAAACTGTCACCACACTTCGAGAGTTCCAAATACAACTCATAAGATGCATAAGCTATCATTTGTTATGCTTTTTAGTCCATAACCATGTATTGATACAGCCAAATGCCAAGTTAGACACTGCTGACCAGAAACTGGAGTAAAACACCAGTTTCTAAAGATCATTTCTGTTGTCATGCAAATAATTTTCTTAAACAACAGTAATACTGACAAAAGGTGCCAGGTCAAGAAGACGTAACAGAACAGAAGGAATGAATTGATATGGAATAGCTTCCAAATAAAGAGCAAAGAAATAATTAGAACTTATTGTCCTGGGAAAGAGATGATTTGAGACGAATGCAACAGAGGTGACATGTTAAGTGACATGGAAAAGGTGACAAGAAACAACTCTGTTTCTTATACCACAAGAACTAATGGGGATTGAATAACTGCATCTAGTAGCTGCTACAAAACAATACTGTATGTAGTCAAGTAGTCGAGGTCACTACTGCTGTATCACACTGTGCCTGTCAAAAGTTGGTATCAGTTCAAAAAAACGTTTACAGACAAGAAGTCCACCAAGGGTAACTAAATTCAAGAATTCTCACTGAAAAAAAATCTCTGCTGACTGGAAGCATTTATAGAAAATAACAATGCGTGTTTTCTTGCTTTGAAGTCCCCTTTATTTGTTTAATTTATCTTGACAATCAACCATTTCCATAGTTTATCAATTGTGAGACTTCTTTCATTTAGTATGAGAGACTGACTCACATTTCCAGTCAGTCCTTGCTATCAACCTCCATCAACTTAGCTAGAGTTTCAAGGGAGCCTCTTTGTGCCTTCTCTCATATAGCTCCTTATAACTCAAGCAGGCTCCTCAAAATACTCCCAGTGTTTTTTCTCAATTTATTTCAAATATTCTCTTACTAATAAAAAAAGCAACCTCAAAATCCTAAGCAGATGTGTTATGCGACCTGCACAAACTAGCTGGTAATCTACTGTTTCCTTGTATTCCTCTTCTTGTCACTACACTGTAAACTCTTTGAGACTGCCTTTTCATTTCTAAATTATCTAGAACAAATGAAGTCCTGGACCTTTATTCAGACTGCAAAGCACACTGATTACAGAAATGAAAGATCTGCTGACATTTTGTGAGGGGCTACTGCTGTCCACACAGTTAAAACTTAAAATAACTTTTATATTCAAGTGTCCCAATTTCACAGGTAAAACTATTTCACAGAAAAGCCAAGTCATTCTAATTCTAACAGACCCAACATATTATGGCAAGGGGGTTTTCAAAGACACCAGAGTGTGTTCAGGAGCTATGGACTTCCAAGCAGCTGGGAAGAAGAATCTAATGACTACAATTTTTGTGCAGCCATGCTACAGGAATTCCAGTTGTCAAAACACTCACCTAGTTTTTTCTTCCTCTGGTGCCTCTGCTTCATTTTCATCTACCAGAAGAATAAAGAAACATGGCACTTAAGAATAAAATCCCCCGAATACCAATCACAACAGATATCTTGCCATGCAGATTATTAGGCAACCCTTCAGTTTACTATTGAGACATTTTCATAACGTTCCAGCTGTGAAAGCAGTCGAGCAGACCCCTGAGCCCTCACAGTGCTCTGTACTGACAGGTCCACCGCAGGGGCAAGGTTCAGTTTACAGGTTTCATTATGATTTGAACGTAAAGAAAGTTCCTAAAGTTGTAAAGAAAGTTTATGCATAAAAGGTTAAGGCTGCTTCAGTACTTCAGCGGTGGGTGCGCGGGCAGAGGGGCACCGGGGAGCGGCTCTGCCGCCCCAGGGGTACATGTGGGGCCGGAGAGCCAGGCCGGCCTCCCGCC
>NW_010302876.1:0-3365 GCF_000700745.2 Antrostomus carolinensis | reverse complement strand
TTATTTTATTTTATTTTATTTTATTTTAACTGTAATAATTATTATTTATGTAATTATACATTTATTTTTCTGATCTGGTAGCCAAAACCCTGTAATTTTTTTTTGTGTCCTGTCTAACTTCATATGTAAAAACTGGCTATAAAACCAATGCCCCCAACAGTCATTTTTGATCAGAAATGTTTGTCTGACCTAAACCAAGTGAGAATAAAACTGAAGCAGGGATGGTTAGCACAAGCTGAGCTTATGTTTGACTTCAGGAGATGCTAGGCTAGAATATATACCCTGTGGTGAGATTTTCCTACTGGGGCTGTTTCATTTTATAAAAAAGTCTGTATTTATGAGATCAAGGAGAATGCAGAGCAGGGAGTTTCTCCTCAGCTTTGGTGCTCGTACACCCCTTGATATGGTAGGATGCTTCACCTCTGCCTAGAACTTGTGAATATTAATTCATACAATTAATACATACAATTAATTCATACAATTTCTCGTACATTGGATAAATTAGCCAAAACAAATCCCAATTTGTGAGTCATCATAAGATGATCAAAACTTTGACTTCCGCTCAACAATGTTGTTGTGCTCCCCTCTCCTCTCACCCTGTGCTTAGCAAGCTAAATTTAGAGAAAGTGAGAGGAATGAGAATTGTGGCATGTCTGTTTGGGAGATGTGAATGTTTTAATGGGGAGAAGGAGTGGAGAGAATTTTATCCACACTTAAAAGTTTTAAGAGTTTTATATTGTAAGTGTTCAAACCTGATTATTATAAAATATTTTAATCTGTAGTTGCTCCTTTCTCTGCTGCCTCTTCATTTATCTAGTCCCTGACACACCACACTGTTCCCTCAGCTCACACTGCTGCCATCTCCAAGCATAACTCCCAGCTGTAGCCTGAACTCCTACCTTCCATCTCCCGAGTTGTGGCCTTCATTCCCTCATCACCATCCTTGCCAGGCTTACAGCTGTCTTTTCCTAAATACTTTCCTTTCTGTCCAGCCCCACCTCAGTTCATGTTTAACTTGAACACATGTTTCTATGTATACAAATAAAGTCAATTAGATATAAGGTCATCTCAGTCTTTGGATAAAGAAAAGCAGAGGAAAAGTTATTAGCAATTCCTGTCCTTCATTATTACACACTCCCTATGCAATGCAAAAGCTTCCTGGGACTCAAACTGGAATAGGAGAACTCAAAGCTTGGCTTTCTTCTATCTGTTCCAAACTATGTCTCTAGCTTGAGCCTTTTTTTTTTTTTCCTGAAATAACACTAAAAACATTTTCACCATATTATAGAAATACAGTTCTGACTGTATTGTCAGAACTGTATTTCTGACATATTCCCACTTAAATGTTTCAAGCACAGAGGAGCTGTAAGGTATGCTTTAGTTGCCCAAACAAGGACACTGGGAAAAAGGAATTCTGAAATCCCAGTCTACACACCTCTCTGTTTTCCACCTCCACAAAATGTTATCAGCAAACTGACAGTTGTTAATATGTTGTGTTGGGTTTTTTTTTGCAAAGAACCCGATTATTTATTATAAGATATAATGATTTATTTTAAGATATAAATATATCTATTCATTTGTACCTTTAATAACAACTACTATAAAGTTAAAGAGACAATTTATACAGTTTTTTTCCAAACTCTAATTTCTTACAGGATGGAAAGGGACATTGTTAGGAATTTCTATGGCCACAGTAAATGCTATGGTATCAGAATATGGCTGTAATGTGAAAGATATTCTTGTGGTGCTGGGCCCATCTGTAGGACCTTGCTGCTATAAACTTCCTCACGAATCAGCTAAAGAATTTCACAGAATTGATCCAAAGTGTGTGAGACTATTTGACTCTGCATGTCCATATATTGATATTAGAAGAGCAACACGGTAAGCTTTGATACCTTTGAATTAATTATAACTGCTGACTTTTGCTGGGTTTCAACTATTATTTTACTGTTACACTGTTAGATTATGGATTATAGACAAATGTTCAAAATAAACATGACTTTACTGGTTGCAGAAAAGCAATTATTTTAGTCTAATACTGAAAGAAAGAAAAAAGAAAAGCAAATAAAAGTCTTAATTGCAATATTGGCACAGTTTGTTCAATTGGTACTTGAGGTACTGTCTGAATGATAATGTACAAAAAATATTATTTTTTGTTTCTTTTTCTTTCTTTCTTTAAGGATCCTTCTTGAGAGTGGTGGGATTCTTCCTGAGAACATCCAAGATGATTCTGTCACAGACCAGAACAAAAACATCACTTTCTGTACTGCATGCCACCCTGATAAATTTTACTCTCACTTTCGTGATGGCACTAACTTTGGGACACAGATTGGCTTCATATCAATCAAAGACTGAGCTAGTGTATCTTACTCTCAAATAGTATTTAGACAGTAAGTCTGGTGCATTCATAGAATCATAGAATGGTTTGGGTTGGAAGTGACCTTAAAGATCATCTACTTCCAACCCCCCTGCCATCAGCAGGGACACCTTCCACTAGACCAGACCATTGTCTGGCATCCTTCTCTCCTCATAGAAGTCCTTCCTCCTTCCTTTCACAGGGTCTTGAGATTCTTCTCCTTCTTCCCTTCCCTTCCATTCTTGAGGCAAGAATAAATGTCTTGGGTGTGGGGTCAATAATTGTGTGAGACAGAGTGCAGAGGAAACAAGGACAATGCACATCACTGACAAAGCCTGATTTTTTTGAGCCTTCTTGACCAAATATTTCACAGAAACCTCACTGTCTTAAGGTGGTGAAAGCACAAAAAAACAGTCTTCATTAGCTTCTGGGTGAGACTTCTGAATGAAGCTAAGTATGACATTACTGATACAGGAAGGGAAGCATGTCTTGCACATTAACAGTTTGAGAACATCCAACTTCAGTAGTTTCAGCTGAAAATTATGAGCCTTAGGGAATTATGCGCCTTGTATTGTTTTTCTTCTTTGGATTAATTTAAAGAAGAGCTCCAAAATGCTCACAGGACTTTTCCTATGGAAAATAACTTGAAAGTGAGAAGTAAGCAAGGCCCTATGGAGCAGACATTGAAAATATATGAACGCTCACCATTCTGTATTTTTTGAGTGTAGATAAAGTAGGACTAAGACTCTTAATATGACATAACCTGTATGTTCATGTTTTCTTAGGATTTTTTTCTTTAACCTATTGGTGCTCTGCAAATTTCCATTGAGATGATCTCACCAGTATCAAGTTGGTTAATGAATATCTAAAAAGGGTAATTTAGCCCCAGTTAATTTTACGTACCAATAGTTGGCTTATCTGTCTTACTCGGCAAATCCTAAGTGTGCACTGTTTCCTTTTGGCCATAAAAAATCTGCCTCTAGCACTTGGCTAGCAGCCAAACACAGCT
>NW_010302875.1:9995-10478 GCF_000700745.2 Antrostomus carolinensis | reverse complement strand
GAATCTGCTTTGCCCGTGACAGCAATTAGTGAATGATCTCTCTCCGTCCTTATCTCGACCCATGAGGCTTTTGTTATATTTTCTCCCCCCTGTCCAGTTGAAGAGGAGGAGTGATAGAGCAGCTTTGGTGGGCATCTGGCACCTAGACAGGGTCAACCCACCACAAAAGCTCTGCTTTTCAGGCAGGTGTCTGTGGGTACTTGCAAAGATGTTTTGCCACTATAGTTTACTAGTAGGGAAATACATCTACTATAGACATAAAATTAATCCTGGGGACAGTCCATGTAAATAGTAATTTTCCCTCCTGAACAGTGTGTCCTGAGCAGTCTTCCCCCCTGAGAATGGTGGGAAGGGTTGTTTCTGAGGTGCTTTAGGGTTCATGCCCCTTAGCTATTAGCACATACAAGGATTCATAGAATCATAGAAAGGTTTGGGTTGGAAGGTACCTTAAAGATCATCCAGTTCCAACCCCCCTGCCATCAG
>NW_010302875.1:2561-9943 GCF_000700745.2 Antrostomus carolinensis | reverse complement strand
AGGGACACCTTCCACTAGACCAGGTTGCTCAAAGCCTCATCCAGCCTGGCCTTCAACACTTCCAGGGAGGGGTTATCCACAACTTCCTTGGGCAACCTGTTCCAGTGTCTGACCACCCTCACAGTGAAGAACTTCTTCCTAATATCTAATCTAAACCTACCCTCTTTCAGCTTAAACCCATTTCCCCTTGTTTTGTCATTAACTGCCCTTATGAAAAGTCCCTCCCCAGCTTTCTTGTAGGCCCCCTTCAGGTATTGGAAGGCCACTATAAGATCTCCCTGGAGCCTTCTCTTCTCCAGGCTGAACAGTGCCAACTCTCTCAGCCTGTCCTCACAGCAGAGGTGCTCCAGCCCTCGGATCATCCTGGTGGCCCTCCTCTGGACTGGATTCTCCACCTGCACTCAAGGAGGCTGGGATCAGAAAACTGAGGAGCTGGTGGAGCCCTGGATCTTTTTCCTCACACCATCAGCTTGACACACAAGCACAGACAAAAGCCTCTGCAGTGTTACTTGCAGTCCGTGAAGAAAAAAGCTTTAGCAAGTGATGTTCTCAGAAATCTTCAAGGCACGATGCCTGTTGGAAACACAATTCGGGTCTGAGAGCTCACTTTATTCTGCCAGTACAGTGGTAACTTCACTGAACATAACGTGCCTTTCCCGAGAATCCCCTAGATTTTGAACACTGCGTGACAGATTATGTGCCCCCCCTGGGGAAACTGAAATGCGGGTGTTATCTATTCCTTCCTCGACTTTGTTGCCTTCGAGAAAAAAATGCCAAGAGGATTCAGCCAGAGTCTCCAGACAGCTGGAAAAGCTGCAGACACAGCTGAAGTGGACATTGATGAACATTTTCTGCAGTTCTGACTGCATTTTTTTTCTGCCCAGTGCCAAATGGTTGATTGCACCATCTCCCTCCAAGCCCCACATCCTCAGCTCCAAATTTCTCTGTCCTCCCTCTTGCCGAGGGGAAACCTAATTGCTGTCTAGAAGTACCTGAAAGGAGGTTGTAGGGAGGCAGGTGTGTGTCTTTTCTCCCAGGTAACCAGTGATAGAACAAGAGGCAATGGCCTTAAGTTATGCCAGGGGAGGTACAGATTGGATGTCAGGAAGTACTTCTTCACTGAAAGGGTTCTCGGGTAATGGAATGGATTGCCTAGGGAGGTGGTTGAGTCACCATCCCTGGAGGTATTTAAAAGACAGGTAGATGAGGTGCTCCGAGACATGGTTTAGTAGCAGACAGGTATGGTTGGACTTGATGATCTCAGAGGTCTTTTCCAACCAGGAATTTCTATGATTCTATGATTCCTCAGTCTCTTACACCTTCTTCCCAGTCTACTTTTCCCCCCTAGGTTAGATCCCTTGCATGACAACCATCACTGTCATACTCTTCATTCTCTTCATGCAGTCTGCTCCTACCACTGATCTTTTCTTTCTTGCACATGTGCATTGTAAGCCATCAGTGGCAGATATTCCTAGTCTTGGTTGCTCCTTCAAGATGGCCTTATTGAACCTAGTGAGCCACTGAGCATCTCTAAACCTACTAGTAAGCATAGTTTTTCATCTCCTACTTCAGTGAGTTAAATGGAGTGTGGATTGTTTAGCAAAGCTATGGGTCTTGGAGGGATGAGATGTGATACCATGCCATGCAAGTATAAAGGCAGCAGCACCATGACAGTGCTAAATGGTCATTTTTGGTAGCCAAGAGAGACAAAACCGCAGCAATTCTCACTCTCTTTTGGTATTATTATAATCTTATTTGGTCAGTCAGACTAGGCTGTACTGAGCAACTGCAAGGATGAAACGCTGTTCCAAAGCACCTCTGTATGATATTTAGGATACGGCAACTGGAATGTGGTTCATGCTCTGCCACTGATTCATTTGTTGAGCTTGTAACCATATAACAATGCTGTGGCTCAGAGCAACCATCTGCAAACTGAGTATAGTACTTACTGAATCACAGGCATGTTGTGAGGCTTCATCAATCAATTGTGGTTTTAAAAGGACTCTCAACTCCTGGCCCAAAAGTGTAAATCATCATAATTTATGTCCTTGTTAGATTTTTTTTTTTATACAACTCTTTGTCCCATTCTTTTCTCATAACAAATGTACACCAGGTCAATTCTCAGTGGGTTACTCCTGATTTAAATGTGTGTAACAGAGCTGAGAATCAAATCTCTTGTCTTCAGCCAGAGGAAGGCTCTTAATACTGTAGCCATTTATGCACCCTTGAAAATGGAAGCTTTTTAAAAAGCTTTACTTGACTTCAACAGCAGGAAAATGTACACCTCACTTTCCTCAGCATCAATCCTTTTTAAAGCATATTGTGTGTTTACAAGCTGTCTTGAGCACTGAAATTGATTTTAGAGCTGGGTGTTTATTAAAGGTTCATTTTCCCTCCCTCCTCCAGTTTCAAACTAAATGATAGCATGAGGTGGTGGGAAATTCTCTCCATGGGACAGTACTGCCTTTGCCCTGACTGTCTGAGTTTCTCAGGAAAGGTTTTCACTAGAGTATATATCTTGCTTGATCTCTACAAGTAAAACTATAATCTTCCTTTCAAAGAAACAGTTTAGCCTTGTGCGTATATACAGGTTGAAATTTATTTTGGAAAATAGCTGTAAGAGACCCTGACACAGCTAAATGTAATTGAATTAGCTGGGTTTAAGCTACTGCTATGGTCTCACTTCCATTTCAACACAGCCAGGTACAGTAATAACAATATTAAGCATCAATTTCTTAATTGCTAGTTAGTCCAGCCACTGCCTGATTTTGGTGAGATAAAGTTGATGCTTCCAGCATGTCTAAGAAGAAGGCAGATGTTGTTCTTCCAACAGATTAGCTTGCTTAGTTGTAGTGTGTGCTAGGTAGACTCCAAAGCTGCACCCACAATTGGAGCATTCAGGGATTACATCAGAGCATCCAGGGCTTGGATCACTGAAACAAGTTTGCAAGAGATGCAAGTGGAGGCAGTGGGTGTCCATCAGGATGTCTGTCTTTGTGAATGATCCAAACTAAGACTGTAGCTGGATACCCCATGTACCACGGGCTTTCTCTATGACTTTGGTAAATCTCTCTGTTCCCCACCTGAAAAAAGGTATATGCAGGAGGAAAATGGTGGTTGGAAAAAGGTTTTTACATTACTGGGAGGCAGTCAGGTCATAAATGATGGGAATAGAGGCCAGAGAAAAATATGTTAGATCAAAATGCACTCTGAAAATTACGGAGCTATCTGAAAAGTGAGTGTATTCATGTGTCCTCAAACAGGAAGAAAATAGAAGGAGGTGTGGAAAAGCCCACTCAATCTCTTCCAAATAAAAAGGTTGTGTATACATTAACCATTTATTCAAAGGAGATAAAAGTTAGGTCCTGCTGCTCAAGCAGTCAACGCAGTGAGGTAAGGTAAATCAGCACATTTTATTCAGTCTTATTTTAAATATTCCAAGAAATATGGAGTCTTTTCTTCTGAACAAGAAAATTCCACAGCAAATATTCATGATAGCTCCTATTTTCCCTTTACAGTAGCATTCCATTAGTAACAGTTGTAGCTTATTGCACTAGCCAAGAAGCCCCTTAAGCAATTAATTTCCCCTTCAGTGGTGATTTTAACAAAATGTACACTTCCACAAATTAATTCAGAAGTTGTTGCATCAAACTATAGTACCCATTGCTACAGGAAGATGTCTCTCCCAGTGCTCTGGATCTTATCAGCTCAGTTACCTCTGGTGATGATGGAGAAGGCTGTACCAGTACAGGGATCTTCCTTTCTACTTTGCCAGGGTTTTTCTTGAAGATTTATTCTTATTCAGTGGCGGTTTTAGTATGTGAGGTAGTCATCTAAAGTACACATCAACTATTACATTGAGGCATCAGCTGCAATAAATGCAAAAGTGACAGTCACACGGTGAGCATTTGGTAATCTACAAATGGATCTGGAAGTCATATTGGCTCAGGAAACTTGGGTGGAGTTGATTCAGTAACAAATGCATCAATAATCAACACTTTTGCTGTATTAATTTCTCCAAGGCAGCCTGTTCCTCTGTAGTGTGCCTACAAGACATGCATTCATTACCATCAGTGACTGATGCTGTCCCCTCAGCTGCTCATGTTTAAGGAAAGCTTTGTGTCTATATATGCATTCTGTGTCTGAGTGAAACATCTCCCAAATCCTTCACAGCAGTTCTGGAAGAGACCTTTGGCTTGTATACTGAGAAGTGAATTCACCCTTTCTGCCATGCACAAGCTCTGCAGAATAAAAATTATACATTAATATAAAAATAGAACAGAAGAGACTATTTAGGTTGGACCAGATGCTCACATTCCTGCCACCTAGATTGATTTAATACTAGTGAATTAGCTGTAAAAAGAAATGAGTGTGGGAAAAATAAGAAGCGTAGGTCTGATCCTGTTCTTTTTTCTCCCACATGTGAACTTGCTTCACACGAACACCTTCTCCCTAAGTCAATGAGACCCTTCGTGCATGATTTCTATCACTGCTGATTACTTTCAAGAGGACTGGCATGTTGCAGGTACAGGGGGGACAGAGGCAAGAATTAAAGCATTTGTTCTACCTTCTTCTGCATAAATGCTGCTTGAGGAAGGGAACTCTATCGAATCATTTGAGACCTGCCTGAACGTATCCAATAGAGGTTGCACTCCTTTGAACATCAATGGGAAAAAAGGTACAAAGAATAAAACGAGAGCTTCACAGGGAAGGTTCCCTCCTCCATCATTTTCCTGAGCTACTGCTGTAAGGACACAGGTGTGTTCACACAGCAATCCAAGCTCAGGTTGCTCTTGCAGTCAGCCAAGTAAGTCCGTGGTCCTTGAGCACTCCAGTGACTGTGCAAATGCACACAGCTGGTGGAAGCAAAGGACATGAAGAGAGCTTGGTTGGCTCTTTACAATCCAGTCTCTAATGCTTGTCGTGATAATATTTGCATTCTTTGCAATCGCCTCCTGATCCAAAGGCCACCAGAGCTGATAGATATGGCTATGAAAGAATTGAGTCAGGCACTGCATTTTTAAACTGAACCACTTCCCAGTTCTTAAAATTGCAATTTTTACCTCAGTGCTGCAGCTCCATTGTGAGGGACATTCTTCATTCATGGACAGATTATTTCCTGAATGAGTTTTTTAAACTTGCAGGGAATAATTTTTATGGGGGATCTCTGGTGAGCTATTTTTAATCACTGAAATTGCAGTGTTTTTCTTATGCATCCCCAATCTTGCTGGTTGTTGGAATTGCCTATTGCCACTCAAAAGAACATCCACAGGGAATTTCAACACCCATCAGCTGTTGATATGTATCTCTTGCCTGAGTATTTAAGTTTCCTTAGGGAATGCAGCACTGGAGAGGACAACTTTGTATGGTACTTTTACTGTAGTAATTCAAAGAAATACCCAGAAGGGCTACAGCTCTTGCTCACCTGTACACAAAGAGTTTGTCATGGAGCCTCTTATTGCCATGTCAGACAGATGGGGAAGCCACACAGAGCTGTCATGTTATACACCTACATGGGGACAGTGGCTAAAAATGGGGCTACCTTCTTAAACTTCAAAAGCTCTACCAAACCATGAGTGGCATGGAAAAATTGCAAAGTTCATTGCTCTTCCAGCACAGGTACCATTGAAGGAAGCCTCGTCCGAGCAAACAAAAGGGAGTGCTCTTCCTGCTCCAAATAACAGATCTGTTGAACTCCTCCTAAGCGGAGGATGAGGATTTTTGCTAAGGAAGCAAAAATGTTATCTGGATTCAGGAAGAGAAAAGACAAATCATAGAATGATATGGGTTGGAACAGACTTTAAATGTCAAAGAAAAATCCATCCTGGATCACTAAATAGCGCAACTAACTGAGGCTCAGAAAATCCCCTAAATTAAAATAATCTGAGGTTGGGAGACTATTTAAGGAGATGAAACAGAATCACATATACCTGTTTTGTTTGCATTTCTCCCTCATGTCTCCTACAGCCTCTGTGGAAGAGAGACTTCTGGGCTAAATGAGCCTTGGCCTTGAACCAGAACTGCCATTCTGAGCATCTTTGTGCCACTGTTTCAAGGGAAAGAAAATGGTTTCTTGATAACCTGGGTAGAAAAATAAACAGGTTAGCTATTTTTCTTTCCAGTTGTGATCATGTTTTTTGGTTATTTTTCCAGTGTGGGTGTTTTTTCCCTTATCTGTTTTGTTGTGACTCCTGTGGTTCAGCTGGAAGATGGCTCATAGGTTGGCAGTTCTCAGATCCTTCTTGCAGAGACAGAGAGAGAGATTAGATCTCTTTCAAGGAGCATCACTAACAGGTCAACAGGAGCAACTGGAGAGGTCCATAAAAGTAACACAGAAGCCAGCTGCCCTTGCAGCTAGCTCTCACCTTCATTGCAGAGTAAACTCAAGGTAAAACAGGAGAGCTGCTACAACACAACAGCACCCACACACTCTTACCTTGAACGTGGGAGACTTGTAACTCTCATTGGCTTCTTATAGAGGGAGCAAGTGAAATGGTGGGTTAGCACAGCTGTCAGCAGCCAGGGCAACCAGCACACAGCTCAGGGCTATCTTCCAGCCTACTTGCTCTCCTTCCAGTTAGACTAAACTGAGAGGAACTAAGATATGTGTTGACACTTCAAGTTAACCTTCCTTTTGGTGACTAATCAAGGTTTGCTCCTTCAGTAGCTCCATTTAAAACTGTCCAGGTTCCCAGTCAGTCACTTTTCCACAGAATAAAAGACTTTTTTTCTTTTTTAAATCTTATGGAGAAAACTTCTGGCCACGAAAGACCTTTTTAGCCACTTCCATCTATATTAAAGACAGGAAAGCTCTTCATTCATCCCTTACCCCTCCAACCCTTTCCATGCCAGCTTTACAAAGAGATATTTTCTAGATTCATCTTTACGGTTTTCTTTTCTTTCAGTCATGCCGTACGCACCTGGGTCTCAACCCTGCACTCAGGCTGGCAATGAACCTTCTCCTCCTGGGTGTTTTGTTTCTCTGCCTCTCAGTCGGGTTATACCAGCTCAGCCTGGCACTTTGGCAGAGCCTGCAAGCTGAGCCATAGATCATCCTGTCCAACGTCAATCCTTCTCCCTGAAGTTTACCTGACTGCTCTGCTGTAGATGGAACAATTGAAGGACACTTCTCTTTGGACGTTATTTGCTCTGTGGTTCAAATACAGAGTGAGTGTGTGTGTTGGGTTTGTGTGTGTGTGTGTGTGTGTGGGGGGGGTGGTTTTCTGGTAGTGGGGGAAAGGCCACCTTGTGAGAGCAAAAAGCTCCCCTGGCTCCAAGGTAGAGACCCCCCAGCCCAGGCTGGGCCAATGAGCACTAGAGAAACACCTCTGCCATATTGGTGAGGAAAAGGACTGTCCTGAAAAGAAGAAGGTGTGGTACCT
>NW_010302875.1:0-2004 GCF_000700745.2 Antrostomus carolinensis | reverse complement strand
CATTCCCTGTCCCCTGTGCTGCTGGGGGAGAGAAGGTAGAGAAATTGCGAGCAAAGTGATTTGAGCCCTGGAAGAAGGGAGGGGTGGAGGAAGGTGTTGTAAGATGTGGTTGTTATGTCTCATGACATTACTTAGATTAAATGACAACAAATTAAATGGATTTTTCTTCCCCAAGTTTCAGTCTGTTTTGCCCATGACCATAACTGGTGAGTGAGCCCTCCCTGTCCTTCATTCCTAATCCCGTGTCCCCTTTGTTGTGACTCCCATCCCATCTCACTGGGTGGGGGGAGTGAATGCAGGACCGCATGGTCCCACTGTGGGTCAAACCACCACAGTGTGGTGAGTCTGGATGAGCAAAGACTGGTCCTCAGAGAGGTGGATACTTTCTAGCCAACAAGGTCAGCAAAAAAGAAGAAAATCGCTAATTCTTGTAGAACTAAATAGATGTTTAAAAAGTGACTGTGACCTTTCTCTAAGCAATGCTGAAACCTTTGCAAGTACGCAGAACTACAAATATTTCCTACTTCACTACGCCAGCAAAATGCTAATACTCAGATATTTCTCCAAAAAGCACTACACCAATGTGCAGCTTGACACCGTAGCCTGAGCAGAGGAAAGCTGCGAGTTCATGGTCGTGCTTGTACCCTCCATGACTGTCACGCTGCTCTGTGCCCTGAAGTCCCATGGAGACCTCATCTCTTCCCAGATGCCCACAGGCTCTGCTTCGGCCCCACGCTAACCACCACTTTCCAGCTAAAGGTTAATTACTCCAGGGGACATTTCCATCCAAGCTGTTGCCTGCAGGTTGCAATCCCTGCCTGAGTGCTATTTTTAGACCAGCTCCTTCGTTGCTATTGATCCCAGTCACCCTCTGTTAATTAGATACACACAACACACACACCATTTGCAACTCATTTATCAATTCCGTTCAGCACCACCACCCTCCCCACCCCCCAGCCCTGAGATGTAATTTGGAGCCCTCCTTGAATCATGCTATTGATCTTTCCCAGCAACTTTGCTATAGTACTCTCTGTGTTGCAAACTATTTATAGATTCTTCTTCTACTCCTGCTCTCCCTTGGGGAATCAGAAATGGGCAATGGTAATCAGAGTTCTATTTTAAGGAGTAGATCGAAACCAGATATTTCCTCTTTTCTCCTTCTTTCCCCTCCTTCCCCCTGTTGCTGTTATGTACAGTCTTCCTTTGTGAGGTGAGACCTTCCTGCTTCATGTGGTGCTGTTACGATTCTGGTACCTCTCAGCTGATACGATGCAGAATTTGCCCTGGGTGAAATAATGTTTGCTGAATTAACAACATGAATTCCTCTCTTCCCTGCATCCAAGAGTTTCACAATGGGCTTTGTGACGTGTTTTTTCTGCTCAGCATGAAGTGCACCTTTCAGAGGTCTTCTGTGCCTTCTCAGCCCACATATTCAATCCATTTGCTAGACACTGGGTTCCCATTGCCCCTTGTATCTCAGGAAGGGCATCCAAGGGTCTTAGACAATGTTTTGCCAGGAGTGAGATAGATGGAGTTGCTTTTAAAGATGAGGGGTGACAATATTAACTCCTGGGGTCCTAGGACTTGAGAAAGACCTAAAATGAGGGAATGTCACCTGAGGATCAGAGAAGTCGGAAGCAGCTCAGCCTTCATTCATAAAGTTGAAAATCCCAGTTGTAAAGCAGGAGGAGGCCTGTAGTTACCACAGACAGGTGGTACCAAGGTGACAACAGAAGGGACAACGTTGTCTCAGGGCATATATGAAAGTAGCCCTGGGCTTCTGTGGTAGCACCTGCTGTTGAAAAGAAGATGGTGAAGTGGGCAAGAGGTGTGCCAGGAGGAGCTGGGCAGAATAGAGGGATACCTCATCCTATGGTTCACAGTGGGCTCAGGGCAGCAGCAGGGATTGCAGCCACCCCAGCAGGGCTGTGTTTGTGCAGAAGGTGTGCGGCTGTGTGAGGTGTGGTGGGCTTTGGTGTGTGTGTGGCTGTGGTGTGTGTGTGG
>NW_010302874.1:0-469 GCF_000700745.2 Antrostomus carolinensis | reverse complement strand
CCTCCTTTCAGGTAGTTGTAGAGGGTGATAAAGTCTCCCCTCAGTCTCCTTTTCTCCAGGCTAAACAATCCTAGTTCACTCAGCCACTCCTCATAAGACTTGTTCTTCAGCCCCTTCACCAGCTCTGTTGCCCTAAGTGCAACATGCTGCTAAAGCAGGAGAAAAGTGGATTGTCATAAGAGAAAGTTAGTTGAGGAACTTGGAAAAAGACATCTTTAACAAATTACTATTCCAGTTATTTTGTGACCACTAAGCAACATGGGCTAAGCAAACTTTTCAGTTTACTATTAATTGTTTGTGTACATATAATTTTCTTTTTGCTTTGTTGTAGATAAGACCTGTATTATAAAGTATGATTTCTAGCATAATCAGTAGCATTGCATGAGGTTGTGTAGGACTCAACACTTGGCCTCGTTGAACCTCATAAAATTGGCCTCTGCCCATTGATCTAGTCTTTCCAGATCCCTCT
>NW_010302873.1:613-820 GCF_000700745.2 Antrostomus carolinensis | reverse complement strand
ACTGTTATTAGAGATAACAAAAAGTGTTTTTTCAAATTCATTAACAACAAAGAAAGAGGCAAGGAGAATCTCCATCCTTTATCGGATTCAGAGGGCAACATTGCCACCAAGGCTGAGGTACTTAATGTCTTCTTTGCCTCAGTCTTTAATAGCCAGACCAGTTATCCTCAGGGTATTCAGCCCCCTGAGCTGGAAGACGGAGATGGA
>NW_010302873.1:0-570 GCF_000700745.2 Antrostomus carolinensis | reverse complement strand
CTACACCACCTGAACACTCACAAGTCTATGGGGGCAGACGGGATCCATCCAAGAGTACTGAGGGAGCCAGTGGAGGAACTTGCCAAGCCACTCTTCATCATTTATCAACAGTCCTGGCTGACAGGGGAGGTCCCAGAAGACTGGAGGCTTGACAATGTGATAAGCATCTACAAGAAGGGCCGGAAGGAGGATCCAGGGAACTACAGACCTGTCAGCCTGACCTTAGTACTGGGAAAGATTATGGAGCTGTTCATCTTGAGTGCACTCAGGCGGCATATGCAGGACAACCAGAGAATCAGGCCCAGCCAGCATGGTTTTATGAAAGGCAGGTCCTGCTTGACCAACCTTATCTCCTTCTATGATCAGGTAACCCACCTAGTAGATCAGGATAAGGCTGTGGATGTTGTCTACCTGGACTTGAGCCAGGCCTTTGACACCATCTTCCACAGTGCTCTCTTAGAGAAGCTGGCAGCTCAAGGCTTAGACAGGTGGACTCTTTGCTGGGTAAAAAACTGGCTGCATGGCTGAACCCAAAGGGCTGTGGTGAATGGAGCTAAATCCAGTTGGCAG
>NW_010302872.1:0-1911 GCF_000700745.2 Antrostomus carolinensis | reverse complement strand
TCTAATTGATTTTATTTTATATTTTAATTTATATTTAATTTTTAATTTTATATTTTAATTTAATGTCTTTTCTATCCTATCAAACGATGGGCTTTTCCTCGGGGGGTCACGGCTCTCTCTCTGCGTGATGGAGGCAGTTGTTTCCCATGTGCCAGGAGTTGTGGGATTAGTGTGTGGGAAGGAGTTTTAATTAGTGGTAAGAGTCATTATTGGAGGAGGTTTCACGTTGATGCCGAGCAGATTCCACACCCTGTTTGTTGTAATAAGTTTACTTTAGCAACTTTTTAATTGCGATATTCCATTCCAAGCTAAGATTCTTTACTTTTGAAGCAGGAAAAAATAGAGAAACAAATCATATTTGGAGTGAATATTGTGTTTTTAGAGCCTGGTGCTGTTGGGCAGGAGGACTCCACGCTGGGCTGATGTCCATCTCAGCTCATCCATCTCCTTCCCACCTCGCTGGCACGGACCCCACGGCGGGTGTGTTGGGGACACTGGGGTGTTGCCATCGCAGCAGGACCTGTGTTGATGTCTGGCTTTGAGCTGGGGGGGATTTGTCACAGCAAACACGGTGGGGACGGGCGTGGGGGTTACCACCAGGCAGGAGAGGGCTTGGTCCTCGTTCCTTCTGATGATCAAGAAATAATGTGATTAGTACGGCGCTCAAATTAAATTCACAGTAATCTATCAAGCCATTAACCGAGGTTTCTATTGACTCAGAGCTCATAGTGTCAGTGACAAGTCACTTGTTTGCATTTATCCAGGTTGGAAATTGGTTGATATCTAACATTTCTGCGGGGTCAGTAGCGAGTACCGGTCAGCAGCAGCGCTCCGTGCTGCTCCAGGAGCACTAAGTGAGATTGAGGGATTAGCGTGATGTTAATGACTTCTCAATCCCGTGTTTCATCCCCGCGTTGAACGTCTTCTCAGTCGTTTAGGATATCTTTAATCAAGTGCTGAAGCAGGAAATAAACCCCGGAGGAGGACAATGGATGGGGTCTCGCTTGCGTCATGGCCCGGCTGATGGGACCACCTTCATTTAAAAATTAAGCTCACCTGCTATTTGGAGAAGTTCCTGAGGGTTCTTCACTGCCAGCATCTCTGATCTTCACTGTGAGGGTGGTCAGACACTGGCCCAGGTTGGCCAGAGAAGCTGTGGCTGCTCCTCCCTGGAAGTGTTCAAGGCCAGGTTGGATGAGGCTTTGAGCAACCTGGTCTAGTGGAAGGTGTCCCTGCTGCTGGCAGGGGGATTGGAACTGGATGAGCTTTGAGGTCCCTTCCAATCCAAACCATTCTATGATTCTATGATTCTCTGATCTCTTGATGACATTATATTTTAATATATAACAAATATGGAGTTGTGCTGTAGGCTTCAGAAACTTTTGTTTCAGTGATATGTCTCCATGGTTATGAAATTAACCTTTTTTTTTAATGAATACTAAAAGTCCAGAATTTCTTAGGCTCTGTTCCTCCAAAGACTGGGCATATTGGAGCCAAATTCACACCAAGTTCCCTGCAGCTCTGCAATGCAGATGTGGTTGGTGGTGGCTCCACAGTCCCTTCAAGTGTTGTTGAAATGTTGAGTCTGTTGTGGAAGATGCTAAACAGGACAGCTCTGTGGGGTGGGAGTGTCCTTCCTGCCCGGGCACGGCGTCCCAAACCCCCCTGCATCATCCTTTGATTAGGTTCTGTTGCAAAAACAAATTCAAATCAGTGCAGGAGTTGGTGGCACAGCCCCATAAATCCTCACCCTCAGCCCTTTGGCTTTGTCCCCTGCGACAGAGCTGAGGTTACCACAGGAGCTGGCTTGATGGGGACAGAGAGGAGGACTTTGAAGCAACATCTAGTTAACATGGGACACACCACTGTGGCCTTGGCCAAGCAATGGAGCAGTGTTCACAGAATCACAGC
>NW_010302871.1:0-7828 GCF_000700745.2 Antrostomus carolinensis | reverse complement strand
GCTGAGGGGAAGGTGGAGCCCCAGCCGCCCCGGGGGGCTGTTCGCACGTCGGTCTCGCAGCCGAGTGAGGGGTTGGGAAATGGCTGCCCAGGACACCATCTTGTGCTGCTGGGCTGTGCATGGGCGGGCAAAGGGCAGGTGGTCTCTGTGCCTACTTGTAGCCGTCAAGTTTTCAGGTAACTTTATCAGCCTTGTCCCCAAATCACTACAGATAAGAAGAATGTGGAATCCCGCACAGATCACGTCTTGGAAATCGGTGGCAGGTGCCTGAAGATAGTCATCCAGCCGGGAGAAGGGGACCTGAGCAAGAGCCAGGTGACAGAGCAGGCCTTCCCCAGTGACTCCGTCCCTCCCAGCTCTTCCCCACCTCAGCAGGAGCAGTGGGCTGCCAAAGACCATGGAGAAAGAGCAAGAGAAGTCATTACCAAAAAGGTACATCAGGAAAAGCAGTAACAGGCAGGGTCACAACCTGCCCCGCTTGTAGTTCCACCAGTCCTTTGCGTTGCTTTATGTTGCACTTCAATATTTCATGCCAAGCAGATGTCAGCTACATTATCTTAGTCTATGAAATGGGTGCAGGGAGGGACTTTTGAGTGCTGGACCACAGGTCATCCACACACGTTAACGGGTAGCACGTTCTCCAGCATGGCCTTCGCACGTGCCAACTGCTGCCCCCCAAAGCGGCACCCTGGCAGGTTTTGGGGATAGTATGCACCAAGGACTGCTCCCAAAAGATGAAAGAATTGTATGAGATTTAGATCCCTTCCTGCTACTCAGACCTCTAACAGTATTTCAGCATGTTGTGCACCTTCAAACAGTCCTAATTACTTCCATCCCTTACCTCAGTATTAAAAAAAAATCTCTTCTGATGGGATGTAGTGCAGCAGACATTTGACACACATCAGACACTCTGAACTAAAAGTTATGCACAAAAGAAAAGATCAACTGTGTGTTAGGGACATGGGGTAGGCCCAGGCTACGTGTTACGTGATGTAGATGTGACTCTACTGAGACACTGATATCTGGCCCAGAGACCTTGTTTTGCATAGTAGCATAGATGTAGCTTTTAAGCATGTGCCAATGTAGTGGTTATCTGACATCTGTAGCAGTATACTGCAAATTTCCCTGTCCTTCTGTCTGTGCAAAGTAGAGATGTGAACATGTTTGTTAATACCTTTCAGAATCCTGTTTCTGCCTTAACCGTGAGTTACTAAAGCATGGTTTTTGGGGAATTTTTTAAAGAAAGTAAGAGAAAACTAGAAAGTCTAATATAATTAAAGTACAATGTAAAATAACTTAAATGTGCTGTTAAAATACGTTGTGTCTCTGTCACCTGACACTATGGGGACGGACAGGTTCTTCTGGGGATCTTTGGCACAGTGATGATGGCACTAAGTTGTAGTTACACTTAAAGCTTTGGGTTTTTTAACAGGATTTTATTATTAGCATAGCATAGAATTAAAGATCAAAATAGCACAGGATACAAGCAGAATCAGTACAATTTTATAAGCAGGCTAGTACTGAATTTTCTAGCAGAGCTGAGCTTGTGGTTTCTAATCACCTGGACCCTCTGCAGATCACATTGGATCTTAATACTTGGCTTGCTGTATCAATAATCTAGACTAAAAAACACATAAAAGAATATGAGTTATTCACTCAGTCCTTGGAGGAAGCAGAGGACGGTAGAGGTGTCCCTGGCCACGTGGGGATGATGGGTCTCACTGTCCAGCAGCACTTGCAATCCCATTTAGGACTGCTTGATTTTGTAGTCAATGCTCTGCATGCTATTATGCGTCCCTGTTCTGCAATGGAGTCATTATGGTTGGCAGGGTGCCTGGGACCTTCAAGGCCCCTAAGGAAGGGAGTAATTGGCCTGGTGCCCAGGGACCTTGAGGACAACTGGGAGGGGAAGAAGAAATCTGTTTGCTTCATCTACATGGTGCACTATCAGGACCCTGAAGGTCCTGATACTGAGAAGAAAAGGGACTAATACATGACCAGCTGGGTCACAGAGAATGGCCATTAGCCTTATGAAATGGCGTTAGTTATGCTAACCACGTTACCAGAGGTCAGGAGCAGGGAATACTGGTCAGAGTCTCAAGCTAAGTAGCAAAGTGTCTTTGTTCCTGCAATGCTGATAACGTTAACAAATTTCATTTTTGCTGCTGACTTAGAAGCAGATTGCTTTACCTACATGTGTGTAATGTCACTATATGTGATGTAAAGGAAACACTGTACAAATACCTATAGTAATCTGGCCCTACTGAGACGTATGGAGCTTTTCTTTACTCAAAATACAGAAGCAGCATGTGGAGAACCTTAGAAAAAACAAATTCTGATATCTTCCTATCTTCTCTTTAGATATTTCTTACAGTATCTGCAACTTTGAATACCAGTATGTTCACTGAACAGCAAAGGCAGAAAATTACCATTATGTGTCCAAATTTAAAAAGAGAAGGAAATCCTGATATTGATGGGTCTGAGAAACTGACTGGAGATTTTACAGATATCGAAAAAGCTTATTGCTACTTTAAGGATATCCTTGCAGGCAGTGACCCAAACCATGATTTGTCACGTTCTGAAAGTAAGAAGGTTTTGGAAGATGAAAATGATGTGACTACTGAAGAAATAAACGAGCTTACAGTTCCGTCAGCTCTCTATGAATATTTCAGTCATACCCGCCAAGAACAAATCAAAGAACTACGTGAGCGTTTTGGAGTGTGTATAAGAAGTAAAGATGACAGTGGAACCACATCAGTACGCTTCACTGCTCTTAAAAGTCCTGCATCAATACAAGAAGCTAATGATTTTTTTATCAGAACTTTTCAGAAATGTGTAGAAGATCTGAAACAGGAAAAAATTCCCCTAACAAACAATTACACATTAAATGAGACAATAATGAAATTAAATGCTAGGTTTAGTAACCTTCTTGCCAAAGTGGAAGACAACCAGTTGCTACTCCGTGGTCCAGCAAGTGAGATTTTAGCTGCCAGAAGATTTCTAGCAGAGGAAGGTGAGAACAGCCAAGCTGAAAAGAATGTGAAAATATCATCTGAACTGTATGAATACAGGAATGGAATTGAAATTGATGCTTCTGTGTTTAAATTGTTGGAAACAGCATTAAGCAAAGAAATTGAAGACATCAAAGATAAATTTGATACGGTAGTAGAAAAGGAAGACAGTTCATATGGCCAGAAGAAGTTGATAGTATTTAGGCCTAGGATCAAAACTTATGATATGTCTTCACATGCTACTGAAAGTTTCATCAATGCATTTCAGAATGCCTCTGCAATGTTAAGAGAAAAAATGTTTAACACTGAAGACTCAACACAAACTAAAAATAGCAGAGCACTGTCCTCTCTCAGTTATCAAGAAGCTACAGGAGCATCTGAGAAGAAGTACAATGGCAGGCAAAAGAATAATCTTTCTTCTGAAGGACAGTCTAAGGCAAAGGCAGAAGAAGAAGAAGACAAAGATGTGTGTCCAATTTGCATGGAGACAATTAACGAAAAAGAAACGCTGAGCAAGTGCAATCACACATTTTGCAAAAGTTGCATCACCCAGGCCATGAGTTACAAGCAGATTTGTCCTGTTTGTAATACTATCTATGGACCCATGAAAGGAGACCAGCCAGAGGGAACCATGTTAACCAGAACAGTGTCTTCATCTCTCCCTGGTTACCCCGATTGTGGTACTATTGAGATTACATATAATATGAACGGTGGTATTCAAACTGTAAGTATATTTAAAGATTCAAAGATTTTTTTTTCCCCACAACGAAAGCAGTATTGAATATAAAATTAACTGTTTTTCCACCATTTTAATGCATATCCAGGAAAAACATTTCTTTGTTCTGTACAAATCTGCAAGTATTTAATTCAGGACTTTTTGGGTGCGATTAAATAATATAGTAAGAATTAAATATCTATATGCACTAGGACAGAGCTACCTGTCTTTAATTTGTACATTGGGAATAACTGAACTGATATCTGTGGAATAATACAAAGTAAACTAAATTTTGCAAGTATGATGAGGATTCTCTGAGGCATTCTTTTAGCTGCCAACACCAGTGGACAAAAATGAATAGCAGGCTGGCTTCTAAGCTTTCCAGGTAAGAAATCAGCTTATGTTATGTGCTTGGAGTCATGACTAGGAGTGAAAATGGGATAAAAGAAAAAGTCATGTGTGGGGTAACGTGCATTTGGGAGAACCAAGAGGAAAATCAAATTTGAAAATAACAATGGATGTATGAGTGATGACAAGAAAATATGAATGAAACTTACATGAAAGAAATTATCTTAAGGAGAAGAAAACTCCTCAAGATCAGTCATCAGTCATGCTACGTCCTTCTGAATCAAAGACAGGATAAAAAGTATTAAAAAAGCTGGGATGTGTGATTTTCCCACTTTCAAAGCATTTATGATACACAATGTGTTTGTGTTTTGTTTTTCTACAAAACAGAACAACCATCCAAACCCAGGGAAACGTTATTGGCCTACTTCCCGAACAGCATATTTACCTGACAGTAAGGAAGGGCGAGAAATTCTGCAGCTCCTCAGAAGAGCCTTTAAACAAAAATTGATTTTCACAGTGGGGCGCTCAAATACTACTGGTGCAGAAGATGTTATCACATGGAATGATATTCACCACAAAACTTCCAAGGTTGGAGGACCTACTGGGTGAGTAGTCTTCCCTTTATGTCATTTTATTGCTACTCAGATGTGTCAGAAAGGCTACCCCGAGTATTTTCCACATTAGAGCTTTCAGATTTTGTCACTAACAAAGTGATTGTGGGATGCTCTATGGATCCAGACTTGAGAATCACCTTCAGCAATTTGGATGGTTGGAACAAGGATGGGCTTAGTTTTCTGTTGCCCCTCAGGCCACTCATTCATCAGTGAGTTGGGTAAAGTACTTACTCAGTTAATAACTACTCTGCTTCATCAGTGAGTTGGGTAAAGTACTTACTCAATAACTACTCTGATGATAAACTGCCTCTCGTACAGGACAAGACAGCAACCTCTTGATAGCAGCTAAGTTTGGACTTCTGATATCAGCCTCTTCTGTTCCCTGCTTTTTGGACCAGGAGGAACTGGTCCATTATGATCCCAGTAAAGATGGCATGCAGACTCTGTAAAAAATGATTTGAAATTCTACTTAGTACAGCTAACAGCAAGAAGAAAGAGATTGTTGTATAAATACAATTCACTCATCCCACTCCTTGATGCACATACAATTGACCTTTCTTAAAAATATGATTAATTACCAATTATATCAGTAAACTGTTTGGCTCCTGGAAAATATCTTAAAGACGTAAGAGGGAGGCTTGGAACAGTCCTTTCAAGCTTGTTGCAAACTCTCAGGGGCAGTTGTGTTCCTGAAAGCTCTGAAGATTGGTGTCTACATCCTCCTTCTCCTGGGCTAGGATCATAAAAATCCAACAGTATCAGTTTTACTTTATCCCCCCCTCTGCCCAAATGCTCTCCCTCGTTATCACTTGCTTCATGCACACTTTTGGTGATGTGCTACTTAAAATCCAGAGGTGCCATTATATTAATGTTTTGCATGCTCACTTGGAAACACCTCAGGTCTGATTTTTAGTGAGATGTATATACCCAAGCACCCTGTCATTTTCAAGTGAGACAGCGGGCAGCTTTGAAAATCCAGTTCTTAGTGTCAATTTGGACAACCAAAGTCAGCAGCTCCTTTTCTTAAGTTTTTAGCTTTACCCTGTCTGTACCACCCCTCTGACCTGCAAAATAGGGTCTGTTTTCTCTGTAGAGTAAGAAGTTAAGTGCATAAAATTTGTAAAGTATTCTGAGAGATTTTGATGAGAAGGTTCTGTAGAACTGTTAAGCGCTTTGTGGCAGAATCAGCCTAAACAATTCTTTTATTCTTCTCCTAGTTTTGGTTACCCTGATCCTGAATATCTGCAGCGGGTTCGATCAGAATTGAAAGCAAAAGGAATTGAATAAAGAAATTTATCAACTGTCAACTCTTAAGTGTAATAACTGACCATTAGCTAATTCACTGTTCAAGCACTAAGAAGAAAGAAGTTACTTCGTTCAACCGCTGTACTATAGCTAAGAAATATAATCTGTTGTCATCAAACAATATATGTTCTTTTTACACATCATTTACTTCCTTGACTAACACTTGCCTGTATGTGTAGCCTTTACAAAATCTAGGTCTTGTGAGTGCAGCATCAGTACATGTTGCACTTGTCGAATATAAAATTGTGTGTTTTACTTTACCAGAGAATCTGATCTGTACTTTTCCCCATTAATCTTCAGTCTGACCACCAAAACAGGTAGATTCACTACTAGCTTTTATTTGATCAAACACTTTCTTTACTTTTGTGTCATCATGGGTAGCATCACGTAAGCCATCTGCTAGAAAATTTTTATGCAGCTGTTGTATCAGGCTATGATCTTTTGCTTCTTTTCCTTTTCAGAGTAGAAATGGCATTAGTGATTTGGGTTTTAAACATGAAATTAGCATGGATACTATATGAGGGGGTATGTGGATGCTGCTGTATTTTTAACCCTGATGAAGTGCTACATGCTTAGAGCCATGTTGGAGCAAATGGAAAGTAACAGTGCCTCTGGCCATCTCTAATAATGGGGTCCTGGTTCTGTGCCTTCCATCGTGTTTAAGCTTAACTACAACTTTTAAGTCAGCTGTGCACCTAGAAAATTATATTATTTCTGTTGCTTCTAATATATGGTTTAAATTGTATTATAAAGATACTTTGTTGCTACTCTGCACTGTCTAAATAGCTTACTAATAACCTTTGTGGTAGTATGAAACAAATCGCTTTCACTTAATGCAGGCACAAATTTTAGTGATTTAAACACTTTTTGTTGCACTGTTGAATATAACCAATAAATAAAATGCAAAAATACCATCTGCTCAGTTCTGTGTCCTTCTGTACAGGTTTATCTTCCTGTTCTAGTTATCTATAGTGGTTTTTTTTTTTAATTTAGGCAACACCATGATTTAGGGTGATTTGGACCCCATGCCACCTCCTTCTTTTTTTTTTTTTTTAAGATTCCCACATTGTGAATTAATAGGCAATGCTACTTTACCAACCTGACTTTCAGATTTCATAGTATTAGGCACTGGTTGGGATGACTTTCCTACTCTGGTTTTGATTTACTGCATTTGTTTTCACATTTTATGCTATTTCCCGTTTCCTCCCTTTTCTGTGCAGTAAGATACCAACATTCCAGTTATTTCTGAATGACTGTGCTTTTCTGCACACTGAAACAAGCTGTGAAGGTCAGATCTCCCCAACTTCTTTCAGTTTCTCTCTGTCCCAATAAGCCAGTTCACTGATGTCAGACTCCTAGGTGATAATTCACCGTCTCCCATTGTATCTATGGCAAAGTTTGCAGGCTGAGCTTCGCAGCAGAGCCCTGTTGCTGTCACTAAAAGCTCCCAAGCCTTTATCCTACAACCAGCCCTACAGACCTTTGCTTTGTAATCACAGCTGTGTGGTTCAGGAATAAATCTACCCGATTTGCAATCAAAGTCAGGTATTTTGCCTAGGTTACAACAAGGGGAGCATGCACCTGGGCTAACTGTTGAGACAACAGTGCATTAGGAAACAAAAGATTGATTGTCCACAGAGAAACAAAGACCTCCAGACTTCCCCACTGGTCTGCTCAGCAGGATGTCTGAGCACTGTATTATACACCTATATTTATCATAGAATCACAGGATGTTGTGAGCTGGAAGGGACCCACAAGGGTCAGAGTTCAACTCCTGTCCCTGCATAGGACAATCCCGAGATGCATCTGAGGGCCTTGTCCAAATGCTTCTGGAA
>NW_010302870.1:0-2671 GCF_000700745.2 Antrostomus carolinensis | reverse complement strand
GGCCTTCTGGGCTGCAAGGACACATTGCCAGTTCATGCTGAGCTTCTCTTCCACCACCAGTCCCAAGTCCTTCTCTTCAGAGCTGCCCTCAATCCACTCATCGCCCAGCCTGTATTTGTGCTTAGGATTGCCCCAACCCAGGTGCAGGACCTTGCATTTGGCCTTGCTGAACTTCATGAGGTTAGCACAGGCTCACCTCTCAGGCCTGTCAAGGTCCCTCTGGATGGCATCCCTTCCCTCCAGCATGTCAACCACACCACTCAGCTTGGTGTTGTCGGCAAACTTGCTGAGGGTGCACTCAATCCCACTGTCCATGTCACTGACAAAGATGCTGAAGAGCACCGGTCCCAATACCAACCCTTGAGGGACACCACTTGTCACTAGTTTCCACTCGGACATTGAGCTGTTGACCTCAACTCTTTGAGTGCGGCCATCCAGCCAGTTCCTTATCCACCAAGTGGTCCATCCATCAAACCCACGTTTCCAATTTAGAGATAAGGATGTCATGCGGGACAGTGTCAAATGCCTTGCACAAGTCCAGGTAGATGACATCAGCTGCTTTAGCTTTATCCATCAATGTTGTAACCCCATCATAAAAGGCCACCAGATTGGTCAGACGTGATTTGCAATGTTATTGCATGATTGGTCATGATGATATGCAATAACCACTGTCCAGGAGAAAAGGCAGTGGCAAGTGTTTTTCTCTTCTAACTTTTTTCTTTCACTAGGAAATTGAGATTCACATTTACCTCATTTTGCAATCAGTATAAACATGCTAGTTATTAATACTTCATGTTTTGCACTAAAATTAATGCACAGTTCTAAACCAGGTGAACATGATGATTGGTATCAGCTATTTTAGATCACAAAAGCTCAGGATATGCCTATACAAGCAACACTTTCTAACTCCTTTCTTGAGAAGGAAGACGTACTTGACCTTATAGAGCTGTGTTGACAACAGATTTCTAATATTGCCTGCTTGCATTTCAGCTCTCTGAAAAATCACAAAATTACAGTGTCCTGAAATCAAGCACAGATAAATTCTCCTCTTGTCTCCCAGTACAGCAGGTAGTAGGGGATGTGATGGTAACATTTTCAATGGTTAAAAACTACTCCTTAGCACTTCGGATAGAAACATGCGTGTGAAAAGCAGTCACTGTAGAATTTCACTGAGCTCTGTTTACTTATTTGTGTTGCCCTCATAAAGGATAAGAGACCACTTGGATATTTAAATACGTAATTCTCAGTTTCCCATCCACAGCACTGCCCTCATTAGAACAGAGAATCAGGAGACAAAATTAAGCTTAGGTCTTCCTTTCTCATCATTTTCTGTTTCAAACTCCAGTGGCACTAAAGGTAAACTTCACTGATGTTTGAATTCATCAGGCTTCAGTTAGAACCCACATAACATTTTTGTGCCTATCTTAAAACTAGGCATTGTTAAGAGGAAAAGACATAGGAAAAAAGAGATATATTTATTCCGGTGGTTTCTTAGACTTCCAGCAAAACATTCCACTTCTGGAAAAATAAGCTTTCTTGAAAATTCCACTTTACTACACAATCCCATTTACTCCTGCTAGTCATAAACAAATTAAATAACAGCCACTGACATTTTGACAGCACTGAAGAATTTGTAGGCAATTTTAATGATGGAAACCTACCTCATCACACTTCTCAGAGTTCTGAATTGATCTTTGGCAGTGTGGCTGATAATTTGATTGTTCCGTAATGTACAAATACATAATTTCAAAACCAGAAATCATTTTACAGGAAAACTAATTAAATGCAAATTAAGTCCTTGTACAAGATGTTTATACATGAAGTGATATATACAGCTATAATTTGATAAGAATAATACAGAATGCAACGTGTCTAAATATCCCAACTGAAAGATGATTTTCACATCAGAACATCCACAGTGGTATGATTATATTCCACTGCATCATTAATCAGAAATATAAGATATTAAATAAGTCTTCCTTTCCTTCTTGCCATCTTTCTATTCCCTTCTAATTTTAGGTTCAAATAATCTTTTAATTTTGCTGTGCTCAGTGGCAGTCCTATTAAAACAGAATTAAGACACCATCTATCACATAGGTAGACTGAACAACGAAATGGAATACAGGATGGTGGGTTATGAACCCTATTTTAACGTTTCACTTCAAATTACCAGTGGACAAACTAACACTCATTTCACTCCATCTTACAGAATATAGAGTCTGTATTTTCCCTCAAAAAGATGCATTCTTTCATGCATTCAAATATTTCTGAATAGTCCAGTAGTAGTTAGCCAGTATAAAGAAGTTTGCTGCCAGAGACAAATGGGAAAATGTATCACCCCTAAGATAAATACAATATGTACCATGAAAGTAATGGCTTACAAGGCAAATCTTCCATGCACTGCAGCTATCAGGTGCTGAAATGCTTCTGTATTTTAATAGTAGTACCCATGAAGTATAGCACATGAGCAACAGTATATGTTACTGAATTAACAGAGGTCCTAAACACTTTTAGGAAGTGGAACTTGGATATCACTCCTCACATAATTTCCAAGCAGGTGGAAGGCACCTGCCGTCCAATCTCTGCCAGAGCGCAGCAGGTGCCGGTAGCTCCCTCACGGCTGCGAGCGGCAGGGGCTTCCGACAGTGTATTGGGTTTGCATGGCAAGGTT
>NW_010302869.1:0-1222 GCF_000700745.2 Antrostomus carolinensis | reverse complement strand
GCTGCCAGGACACACTGTTGGCTCATGTTCCCCCAGGTCCCTCTCTGCAGAGCTGCCCTCCAGCCTCTCCTTCCCCAGGCTGGGTGTGTGTCCAGGGTTGCCATGTCCCAGGTGCCAAATCCAGCACTTGCCCTTGTTAAAATTCATACAGTTGGCGATTGCCCAGCTCTCTTAATTTATCTAGATCTCTCTGCAGGGCCTCTCTGCCTTCAAGGGTGTCCACAGCTCCTCCCAGTTTGGTGTCAAACCATGTCAGCAGTCCTTCAGATCATCCAGATGGCAGCTGGGGTTCCAGAGTGCTTGAGGGGCGGATGGGTCTCAGCGGAGAGGCTGGCGTGTTGCTGACAGCACCCTGCCCAAGGTGTCCCAGACGGGCTTGGTAATCAGAGTGCTGCATGGCCCATAGCCCTCTTGCCTTTGTTTTTGCTTCTCTACTAAGTAGGAATATGTTTGTTTAAAAGTAACATAATACCCTCGTGTCTGTTAAAACAGGATCTAGGCAGTTAATAGCCAACGAACCGCAACATCTAGGGCAAGATGAGCCTTGGGAGGTGCCTCTTCTCAAACCGCGAGTGCCCCAGAAGAAAGTTTAACTCAAGGACACCCATGAGACACCCCTAAAGACCACCACAGAAAACCCCAAGAGACTGAGTGCGCATGCGTAATCAATATGCAAATATGATAATAAGTTCTGGGATATCACCTGAATATGTATGTTGATTCCCAGAAATGTAATGCATACGGGTGTAACCCGCTAATATAACGAGGAGCCGGAGCTGTCCTGCGACCAGCACACGTGCTTTGAGGTGTGAACCTCCGTGAATAAAGCAAGCTTGCTTTCTAGAATTCCCAAACGAGTTTTCGAGAGTTTTTGTATTTGCTGACTTGGGGTAACAAGAGTTGTAAGCTCAAAATGGTCATCTTTTAGACAGGCTAGGTCAATCGGTACGTGAATTAATTGTATTCAGGTAGAGATGAGTGGAACAGGTCTTTGTTGCCTGGGTTCACTGAGATGAATGTACTTGGAGCGCTCTCTGTGTCTTCTGCTGGCATCAGGTTGCTAATAAAGCAATTGGTTATTTATGAAGTCCATGAAAGCGATTTTTTAGTATTTAATTAATTAATAATTCCTTGAGAGCACTGTTCTCTAGTAGCCTCACTTCTCTCTGGTCTGTAGGCTCATTTATCTTCTCTGTACACAACTTGCGGGTCTGTTCTTTTC
>NW_010302868.1:0-9535 GCF_000700745.2 Antrostomus carolinensis | reverse complement strand
CTTGTTGAACCTCATGAGGTTCACCTGGGCTGACTTCTCCAGCCTGTCCAGGTCCGTCTGGCAGGCATCCTGTCCCTCTGGCACATTGACTGCACCACCCAGCTTGGTATCATCAGCAAACTTGCTGAGGGTGCACTCAATCCTGCTGTCAGTATCATTAATGAAGATATTAAACAGCACTGGTCCCAGTACAGACCCTTGAGGGACACTGCTTGTTACTGCCTTCCATCTGGACATTGAGCCATTGACCACTACCCTCTGGATGTGACCATCCAGCCAATTTCTTATCCATTGAACAGGTACAAGGGAACAAATCTGAAGAATACTGTGAGTCCTTGGAGTGGGGAAAGCAAGGAAAGGGTAGAGGTTAGAAGCAGAGCAAAACCAGAGCAGAGAGCAGCAAGAGGAGGTGAGTGGGGAGGAGACAAGCTTTAAGGATAATACAGAGTTATTGGTGGCGAATGTGAGGGCAGATGGGGAAGAACTCAAGGAGGACCTTATGAGATAGAGCAACCAGCCCATATAAAGGCAAATGAAATTCAGTCTGGGCAGATGTAAAACAATGAATGCATTTAGGGAGAAGCAGCTCTAGCTTCACATAGAAAACATAGTCTCTGTGCTCACTGCTGCTACTCAGGAAGGGAGGCTTTGGTAGAGCTACTGTAGACACTTTCTTCAAAATATCAAATCACTGCTTAGTAACAGCCAAAGAACAAATGTATGTTAGGGATTACTAGGAAAGGAAAAGCCAATAAAACAGCCAACATGACTGTGCTGCTTTATAAATCCGTCTTCCACCTGCCTTGGATACTCTGTGCAGTTCTGGTCCCTCAGAAAGGATAAAGAAAAGCTGTGAAAGGTTCAGAGAAGGGTAACATGATAAGCAAATGTGCCACCCAATTTCTGTACAAGGAACAGTGCAGGACAGTGGGGTGTCTCAAGCTGGAAAGGGAATGAGATGGGGGACAGTGTACACAGAAAGCTATGAAATCATTAATAACACTGAGAGAATGGGTGGGGATCAAGTGTTGATTGTGTCTCCAGGAGAAGAATGAGAGTCTGGCTAAGAAAGCTGGTAGGAGCCAGGTTCAAAGCAAACAAAAGGAAGTTTGTCATGCAGCAGGCAGTGAACCTGCCAAGGAGGTCCTACCCAAAGCATGCCATGATGGCAAGGAGCTTTCTTGCTCTCCCAAGTATTTTGAGGGGTTCATGTCACAGACAAACCACAGCAGGTTCAGAAAATCCTTTCAGCTGAACATAGCTGGAAGCTGCAGTAGTCTTAAAGGAGAAGTGATCAATAAGTTAGTTCTGTTCTTAATTTTTCCTAGGAGTCTGCTTATGGCCACTGCTGGATGCAGAGCAGATGGATGGGTTAGATTGTCTAAAGCAGCATGGCTGTCCTTACCTGGAGCAAGAATAGATAAGATAGGACTCAAGTAAAGAGAGGGATCCCAAAGGGAGCAAAGGTGGCAGCATGCATGTCAAGGAGGAGGTGAAGTCAGGGGTTTGGGTAAAACTGGCACAGTTAAACTGCAGTCCAAAGGTGTAGATAAGGAGGCAGAAGAAAAGCTGCAGTGTCAACTCCATTGATGCTCAGGCTGAGCCCAGACATGCCCCGCTATAATCAGGAGCAAAGCTTCCACTGACTCCAGCAGATCAAGCCCTAGAGACATAAAGGCAAGCAGGCAAGTGAGGAGTTTCAGGGTCAAAGAATATCTCCCAGATATCAGGAGACATAGCACGGCTGAGTCTGTACAGGCAGAATTTGCAATTTATCTGTGTTTGTTATCTATCTGCCAGATCTGAATGGTTTCGGTCCTGATCGCATCCAAGTAAATTTGGAACAGAAAGATGTTCCTTTGCAGAGTCTGCATGATCCTCAATAATAGCTACTCTGTAGGTATTGCCCACAGCACAGTTATTTTTTCAGTCTTTCTGATAGGCACTTTGAAATAAGCAGTGTTGCCTCTACTTTACTCCAGATGTGATATAATCCAGTAGTGAGAAGTTACAGAGTCGTGGCCCCAAGGCAAGGTGCAAAGACCACAAAAGGCCAACAGTTTCAGTTTTCCTTAAGGGCATGTGGGTTTAAGAAATATGGCCTGCAAGTGTTCCTTTTAAATGGAAGGAAACACTATTCATTAGTTACTCAAAGCACTGATTATTGCATCAATCAGCAAAATAAATATGTTTCTTCCCAGAACTGAAGAATGCTTCACATTCCAGTGGACATTCCTAAATATCAGGATTCTCTCACATACAAACAACAATCATTTCGGGTAATGACCTTGAAATTAGTCTTTCCTGCTCTGTGGTCATGTTTTTCTATAGAACTGATCTTGGTTTGTTTGGTTTATGACTCCCACATGCAGTTTCTCAATAAATGCTCACATTACGGTCAGTATTTTGAGAGAAGAGTCTTTTATTCTTTCAGCTGAACTAGACTGCTTTTCTTGGAGTGCTGGAAACAGTAATTTTAAGAAGCTCATCCGACTTACTGGGTTGAACTAGAAATGTGCCAAATTACGCTGTAGACACAGCATAACAGCTGACCTGCACCAAGGCTGGAAATCATTCCAGGCTATGACGTGCAATGTCTGTTCACGTCAGCTGTGCACTGGGGAAATGCACAAAGGAAGTGGCTTGCTGAAAAATGGCCTTCAGCCTAGGGCTTGAAAAGATTCCTGTAAAATGTAGTGCTTGGGAGGAAATCAGCCTCTCAGACCTAAGGAAGAGTAATGTCATTCTCACACAATTTATTAGGATTCCTCAGTTTTCTTTCAGTGTACCTAGGACAGCATGCACAGATGGACGCACAGCATCCTCACGAAGAGTTTTACAGACATCTGCCCTATTCAGCCCACCTGGCCCTTTTATTCAGCCACATGCCACTAGCCCTCAGCAACTCAGGATGTTTCTTCTTTTCAGTATTAAGATTAAAAAAAGAAAAACGAGTTTGTAGTAATTTGTCTCTGACATTGCAGTTTAACATCTCTGTGTGTACCTTTATATCAAGTTTGCTTCCAGCATCATGCTCAGGTACCCGCTTTGCAAAGCTGGGCATTTCCCTATGGACCACACCACAATCCCCACTAATCAAGGATGTGTTTTGGCAGCAGGAGGTTGCAGTGGTGGGTCTCACCCAGCTTTTCAGTATTCATCCTCTTATTTGTCTTCCTTATCACATCTGCTCCTCTTGCACATGTTCAGTGGGGATGGCAAGCTGGCATGTGAAGACAGATGTTTGGAAGAAGAGCAAACCTACCCCAGTGCAAAGCCTCACAAGCACTGAGGACATTGCCTAAAAAAGCTTTTTGTTAACAGTTAGGAAGGAGGAGTTTCAGAGCTCATTAAGGCTGTAGTCAGGTGAGCACTCTCCTTTGAAAGGAGTCTCTCCCACCTGTGCCTTCAGTCTATTTTTGTGCTGTTTGCATGTCATGCCATCACAAGTTGACACGCAGCTGCACCATGAAGCGGCCTGGGGAACTGATCTGGCTGAAAACTCATTCAGCTGAAAGGAAAAAAAAAAAAAGTTATCTTCCAGCCAGCTCAGTTCTCTGATCTCATTTACCACATGGCAGCACTAACAGTTACACCAGCACCACAGCTGTGCTGGCTGCTGCCAACTCTTTCTCAAGCAGCAACCCAAGCCTTTGCCCCATGGACATGCTCCATAGCAGAAAATGGATTTTCTCATTTCATTTCAACTACTCAGGCAATTCTGGCTTGAGTGCAGATGCCCAACATGTCATTTGAGGAGGTTTTGTTAGAAGCTCATATGGGGCAGGGTCTGCCAGCACTCTCTCCTTGCAAAGAGAGTAGGAGAAGCATTTCTCTGAGTGCTTCTGAATTTAAGCAAATAGTTCATATAGGCAAAATCTTTTGATAGTTTTACCCCTCCACTCCCCATTTCTGTCAACCAGGAGATGGAAGCAGCATTCTCCCCTGCCTTGAGGCCTCCAGGTCCCAGAGAAATTGTTTGACACTAAATTACTTCCCTTTTAGCACAAATTATTGGGTGGAAACAAGAAGCTGGTAACATGTGACCAACTTGCCACACACTATAGCTCTGTCTGTTAATAGATGTGACCTTTGTGACTAACACAGCACTGGGAAGTACTGGGAGGGTGCATTAATTCCCTCCCTCCACACAGCTATCATCCTCATCGTCTCATCACCCATCCAAGTGAGGAACCTGCAGTTTCCAAGCCTGCCAATCCCTGCAAGTCACACAAAACGCTGAATCGAGTCCAGAAATCAGCCAAAGGAGGATGGATTGGTGCCAGGAGGTTATGGCAGAGGTCAATCCTGTGCTACTCCATCCTCACACCTGGAGCTCGGCCCTCACCACAGTGGTAGCCCTACCACTGCCCTCACTGTGGACTCAGCATCCGCCCGGGTCAGGCATCCCATAGCAAAGTGACGTGGGGCTGATGGCTGCAATCACACCATCCCAGCCTCTGGCAGAGTGTCTTCCCACCTTCTGCCCTCTGCCTGCAGACAACAAGCTCTGGGCTTGGGCAAAGGGCAGATGGTTCTCCATTTGCAGAGCATACATGGATGCCAAGGGGCCTTGCAACATTCAAGGTGGCAACTCTCAGTGAAGAAAAAGCAGAGTGATGCATTGAAACCACCCTGCAGCTGGACCTGAGGCTGGGAAGTTTTCTTCTTGGCCCGAATGATTCTGTGATGGATCTCATTGTATAACACAACAAGGAGCCCCATCCACCACTCACACCTCTTAAAATGCCACCAACCCACCAAACTTTCTTGCCCATCCTATGCCAACACTGCAGCCTCCAGTCTCCTGCCCTGGGCTTCTTGGTCCTTCCCTGAGCCCCTTCTTCCCCCATCATCCCCTAAACCATGCTCTACTTTCCTGACCCTTGCCCCAGCCCTACTCCTTGCCCCATGTCCTTCCTCCCACCATCCCTAGACTTCTCCTTGCCCATCCCTTCTGCTCCTTAATCCACCTCCCAAATCCTCGCGGCAGCACACAGGTGCTGAGGAGCCTTGAGAAAGGAAGGGAGCATGCGTCTCCCCAAACTCAGCTCCACACACATCCTTTGGTGTGTGTTTGTGCACCCTTGTGTTGATGCGCTGCTGTGGCCCCCCTTTACAGCATTTCTGTTTCCAGTGGCTGTGGACCAGCACCAGGCCTAGGATGCAGTAACAGAGCCCACTTAAAGCAATGGCCCAGCACTCCCTATGGACAGAAGGAACATTTGAAATATTATAGGTTTGAAAAAAATCATCAGACAATGGAAACTAATCTTGGGTATCAAAGCGCCTGGTCAGTTGACATTGCATCCCCATCAGGGAAACTTGCAGGGAATTACTAAGCTGTAAATGTCAAATCTGGGACATGGGCTGGGATTTGCATGTACAATAGGCAGAGGACACATAAACAAGGAGAAGGAAATAAGGAGACAGAGTTGTACGCTCAGTCCTGAATTTCCAGATAACACTGAAAGACAAGCCTGGGGATAGCAGGGAAAATCCCCATGGGGCTGGTGTGCCGGTGAGCGCTTCCTGCTGCAGCTTGCTGGGCCAGCACACCACAGCCGCACTGCACACAAGGACAAAATAAGGCTTGGAATAATTTTGCCAACAGCAATAAAATCATGGTGGGAATAGACCCCACCAGGCCCAGGGCAAGATCTGTCCTGCAGTGAGTTGTCCTTTTTACGTTTGCTAACTTGTTCCCCCTGCATTTCATTCACTTGCAGTGAATTCACCGCCTTTCATTCACTCATGGTTGTTTTATGGTGAATTTCCTTGTTCCTTATTCAGCTTTGCAGATACAGTCCCTTTGCAAGAACTGTCATTTAACTAAAGGATGAAAAACCTGTGGAAAGCTGTAAGTGGAAAGCATACAAACCACATCATTGCTAGTCTCAAAAGTTCAAGAATCATTATTTACAATTTGAGAAAATAAAGATTTTGTCTGACAGTCAGCTTTGAACTTCATTCCCATGTGCATGAGAGAAGCATTAGTTTCCCGAAGGAAGTCTTTCACTCTGTGGCCACAACACCCCAGGGTTTCCTCTGTGTGTGCACTGCAGGCTCAGCCCATCCTTGCCCTCCCCTCCTTGCTCCTGCCCCTGTGTCATCGCTTGCACTCTGCTAGCACAGCCATAAAGCAAACCTGCTCAGATGGCTGATCTGGCTGAAAAATACTCCCCAATTTAAAAAACAAAACAAAACAACCAAACAAAAAAGCCCCAACAACAAACAAAACCTTTTGCTGAGTTATTTCCCTAGGAGTCTAGTCCTCTCATCGACTCACCACATACAGAGCAGGGGCTCTAGCACAAGAAGAAGATGCAGGAGCAGCAAAAAGCAATGGTGAGGAGGTGGCAGTGGCCACGCTGCTGCTTTTCTCTGCTTTTCTCAGTGTTACTGAGAAAATCCCAGTTACTCAAATTAATTCATTTGTGCCCTTCCCCCTCTGCTCATAATTTCCTGTCCTCTAGCAATTAATTATGAAACTCCATGACCTACATAAATGCTCCTCCCTCGCTTGCCCTGTGGCATTGCCTGGGATTCTGCTCCCTCATCTGTCCCCCCAGCATCCTGGGGGACAGGGGACCCTTGCCTTGCCAGCTGGCCATGGGGATGATCACTGAGAATCCCCTTGGCTCCCACACATGCCTGGAGAGTTGAGCTGAGACACACCAGCTTTGCAGGTAGGAAAGGCAGAGGTTCTGTGAGTTGCTCTCTGCCCCCTCCCTCTCCATCCACCTCTGAGGTCCTGCTTTGGGCAGCATCCCCGAATTCATCCCCAGGGGAGGGAAAATGGGGGAGACAGGCAGGGGCAGGTGTTTTCCCTCAGGCAGAGCTGCCTTTGCAAGAGATGTGGCGCTGGCTCTGGGATTAGCCCAGTGGGAGCTGTGCTGCACTAGAAATATGAATGAGAACTTCATCAACCTCCATTCCTAAAGAAAATCCTGATTCCCTCAAGGCCCTCAGGAGTTGTGCTGTTGCCTTCAGCAAAGGCTCACTTCAGCCTTGCTTTGTTGTCTCTGCGAAACAAGTTGTGCCACCACTTTGGTTGTATTAATACACACCATGGCTTGAGGCACAAATGTGCAAACTATCTGGAAATGCATTTTTCACTCTAAAATGAAGACTTCAGCTTCTTTTCTCCAAGCAATTCTGAGTATGACTTTTTGGTTTTAGAAGTCCATGGAATAGAAAGCCACGTCCTGAGAATTTTCCTGAACCACAAAACCACATATGCCTCATGGAAGAAACGCCTTATGCTCTAGCATTGTAAAGACCTTGCTTTTCCTTCTCCTGCCATTGTGTGCTTTCTGAGTTGTCCAGCTCTGGGGGTGCCACTATGTCCCTCCTACAGCAGGAGCTGAGAAATCAGGAACTTCACGTGTTGGTTGCTATCTGGAAGACTTAAGGGAAAGACTATACTGCTCAACCTAGCACAGGAGACAAACCAAAGGATGAACAAAAAGTGACTCTAATGTTAGTGTTGAAGTGTTTCATCAGACTGTAGTCTCAGGAATGGAGAAGCATCATCATGTAGTTCTCTCGTCCCAAGATAAATACAGCCAGGGTTCAAAATAAACTGAGGAAAAAAATGTAAGTATTGTCTGCCAGGAATAAAATTGGAAAATGAGCTATTAAAATATTTACTGTATGCAAAGGTCTTTGCCATCCGTGAGCCTTCAGGATCATTTTGAGATTATTATTTTAAACACTAGAGAGGCACTAAGATTTTTGGTTGGAATAGTCTCTTTTTGTTATCTTCAACAGGCTACATGGGAGCATGATAAAACTGGATGTTGCCCTTGACGCTGAGCTCCTCCTTGTCCTGCCAGCAGTAATTCTCATTATTTGGACACACTGTAATGTGCTTTGCAGCACGCTCAAGGCCAAGGATTAGCTGGGGGACGCAGCAGGATTCTCTTGAAATGTTACATTATTTTACTATCGAGAGTGAGGAGTGAGGTTGTAGAAGCAGACTATGCTGACATTTTCACTTTATTACCTCATGTTCAAATAGCATTAATCACAGAATACATCTGTAGGAAACACCTTGTTATGAGGTGCAATTTGTTTCTGTATGTCCATTCTTGAAGTTTTGTGTCAGGTTTCTTAAATACACAGCAATTCATTTCAGGGTCTATTTTCAATGGTCTTCAAAGGGATAGATTGGAGTGTCCCATATTGCACAAGGACGTGTGACCAGTGTGAGCTACATAACAGCTCCTGAAACAATGTTCCTGCAGGACAGATGCTCAGGTCTCAGCTCTGCCGGGGGCCATACCAGACATAAGGTTAGGAATCATGGAAATATGAAGCCCTTCTCCATATTTCCCTCTGTCGCTGCTGGACCACCACCCAGATTTTCACCGACTTCTAGTGGAGGGTATAAGTGAACTCTCCTGCGATAGGCACAGCACAGGTATCAGGACATGCGTCTGGCCAATTGCTCAGAGTATCTGTGGGTGGCTATGGTGTCAGAGAGGTGACATTATCCACATTAGATGAAACAGAGAGATAGGTGTCTTCCAAAAATCCATCCTGAAAGAAGAGACAAGTGGGATCTCTGCTGAGGGCCACTGGGGCAGGACTCCAGGAAGAGCTGCACCCACCCTTCTTACAGTCTTCATGTCAGTCAAAAATCCAAGAACAGTTCAGACAACATTTTTGCTGTTTATAATAATAGTATTTTTAAAATTTAAAGAAATGGTGTCACAGCTCTGATAACTGTGTAACTGGTCCTTCTGGAGGTGGGTGGCAGGGAATGCATAGGCCTCGCACTGGGCTGCCCCAGGCACAACCTACATATGGAAGAGCTGGGTACAATGCAGCCATCTCCCCACCTCCCAAGTTCCCTGCCAGCATTAGAAGAGGTGATGCCCACAGCTTATTCAGCATATTTTAGAGATCTTGGAGGTAGGAAGGGAACTGTGGAGAGACAACCCATAGGTGTGGCATTCATGTTAAAGAACAACCCATAGGCGTGTTTGGGGAGTCTCACACTTGGCTGTCTGCTGTCTGCGCAAGTATGTTTTTGCCACTTCTACAGATTTTATCACAGTTGCACAATATTTGCTCGTTCTCTTGAATCTCAGTTTGCAGAGTCAAGTGGTGAATATAAACTTCACATTAAAGTTCCCCATACAGCTACAACAATAAAACAACTTACACTTCAAACAGCTGTAAGGGGTTAACAATATCTTGGAAAGTATTTGCAGTGCTCATCAGTTGTCATAGATAATTATGGATTTGAAGAGATTTGTAATTTTTGTATAAATATGATTTCAAAAACTTTCTACTGAGACATCTTCAACAAACTGCTCAGCTGCATAGTTAATTAAGAAATCACATTTATACATGCATTTAAAAGTATCAAGAAATTACAGGAGCACCTTCACATTCATTTTAAATGTTAAATTTCAGAATCTCCTGGCTAGGGAGAAAACCTGAACCCTGAAGGCTCAAGAAGGACAGGCAGAGGAGACAGGAGGAGGTGTTGCCCTCTATGGCAACAACCAGCTGGAGTGTATGG
>NW_010302867.1:0-6648 GCF_000700745.2 Antrostomus carolinensis | reverse complement strand
ATTTCTGGAGATGTTCAAAACCCCCCTGGACGTTTTCCTGCGCGACCTGGTGTAGAGAAACTGCTTTAGCAGTGGAGTTGGACTAGATGATCTCCTGAGGTCCCTTCCAATCCCTACCATTCTGTGATTCTGTGATTCGGCTACTGATGTCACTTTTAACAGCCAGTAGCCATGAGGCTGGAACAAGCCAGGTTGCCGCAATGTTAAGGGTAAGATAGAGCTTGCAGGAACCTAATCCTGTTACACATCTGAGGAAGAGTTGGGGTGATTCCTGTGCCTGGGGTGATCCTGATGGATTACCTCTTCAGAGAATCTGCTGGAGGTAGCTTACTATAGCTTTTGTATTAGAAGATATTGTTTGAAGTCATGAGGTATCTGGATAAAGGTAAAACAAAATTATGGACTGGTGGCAGGGTCTCTTTACCCCACATGTATTAAGAATCTAATGGAGATCAAGCCCTTTCTGTAAAGTGTCAGTTTGCCCAGCCTTTTATCCAAGAACAACATTGAATACTTTTGGTGCTTTCTGCATTTACAACGTCTACGATCTGCCAGTGTGGCTCTGAGAAAATACTTGTACTTAGAAAGTAAAGCACATGAAATGGTACCTTGAATTTTCCCATTCCTGCAACCTGAAGACCATCCCTATCATCTTGCTCCTGTATCTGGAGAGCCACCCTAGACCTCACTCTGATGTCCTCCACAGAGTGCTGGCTCACACTCCATTCTCTGCAGAGTATGTTGGCTTAAACAAGGTACTTTATATGACAAGGGATGCTGCTAGAAAATGCAGTGAAATGTTACCTGGGCAAGAAACTCTTCATTTTAGTCACTGCATGGAGGAAATGCAGTCTGTCCAGCAGACTATCAATGCAATTTCAGGAAACTAATTATTGTCCATGCACCAAAAGGGCTGAACCCACAGGGATACACAGGAATGTTTCCTTTGGGATATTCTCCGTGTGAAATGAACATAGCAGAACATTAGGTGCCAGCTGAAATGATCTGTGGTCCAGGGTCTGGAATACAGTTTGTGGGGCAACCCAGCAAATCCTAGGCCAAAAGAGTACTCTCAAATGTAACAGGAGGATGCTCTTGTGACAGGAAGCCAGAACAGTGGGTCCTGCATCATGACCCTATACCCATCTCCCTAGCAGTATGACAAGAAGAGATTTTTATACCCATCCCAGGCAGAGAGGGAAACACAGAAAAGCTGCCTGTGCAAGGCGATCTCAGCGTTAGGAAGACATCTGAGTGATTTACATCTCAGAGAAGCCTGTCTTGCCATATCTGCTCATGACCAATCGATACTGCCATGGTTCCCAAATCCAGCCCAGCCCTGGTCTGTCACAGCCCATCCCAGGGGGTACCCTAGCTTTCAGCAACCCGAGACGGATGTTAATGATGATTATTGGAGATGTTGCCTGCTCAGGCTAGTCATGGTGCCTGGCAGGAAACTACACTTGGGGACAACTGAGTGGCTGGGAAGAAAAAGGAGTTGTGGCAGAAACGGCTGAGCCTGAGCAATGATTGCAAGATCAGCCCCTCAATTAGGGAAGTGAGGCCACAGCGAGACTGGAAAAAAACAGGTGTAGTGCAGTAATTATTATAGTTAATAATCAAACTTAGCTGCACAGGAACTACCATCACTAATTCCTCCTTTTGCTTTAGAGGCCATATTTCTTCACTGGTCTGACCCTTGCTGTCCAGCAGCCAGAGAGACTTTGAGACCCACCTCTTTCCAGACTCCTTTCGGGAAACATCATTCTGCAGGGTGCAGTGGGGGAAGCCATTTCTCATAGCCTTTTTCCCTAGTCCACATCCCATTAAAATCCTCCAGTTTGTTTTTCAAGACCTGCTGACATCACAATTTACCTGCTGTCAGCCTACAGCAGGGTTTTAACTGTGAACTTGCTCAGCAAGGTCAGAAACTTGGCACCCTTCCTTCCCTTCCCTTCAGTGGAGGAAGCACGTGCTATGTGAAACTATTGTTTTAATTCCTATTCTTTCACTAAGATGGCCTTCATATTTATATAATTTCCTTGCAGAATAACGTGCTTGTTCTGCTCGCTCCTCTGAGCAAAGCTTTGTGCAGGCAAGAGGGAAGAGTAGAAGCTCTGCATAATGTGACTTCCACGAAGGTAGTCCTAATTAGAGCCCTTTGGCTGTGCAAGAGCAGGGAAGAGACAACTTGTAGGAGAAAAATGCCTTTTTAGAGATATGAACTCTTTGAAGAAGACTTCTTTAATGATTTAATTTTAACGCCATGTTTACCAGATCTAGGTTTCTGTTAGGGAATCAAGGGATATTTTCTGATGACTTCTCTAGCTTTTAAAAGAAAAGTTCAGGAATCACTATGCAATTAACTGTGACTTACACATGTCTGTATAGCAACAGCAAACCTTCTGCAGAAGAAATTAAATTTGTCCCTGAAGGAGAGTGATTGCATAGATGACTTATTCAAATGTGTAGATAAATTGCTCTGACATGTTTTGCAGGAAGGAACAGAGGCACATCAGTATTAAAATAGCTTTGGGTACCACAAATCTATTCACAGGTAATTGGATTACTTCATGTGTCTGTTACCAAAAAAGGTGTTGAAAAAACGAACCCTGAATCATGGAACAGATTTACACTGAATTTGATCTCTTTATATTCAGCAGCAAGGAGAGGAGTGAGAGCAATGGGCATTGACAGGAGCTACCTTTCCAGCCATGCCATGGCTTTCCTGTCCCATCCAGATCATCCCACATTGCAGGTGCCAAGGGGACTATTCCCATTTAGGCCAAACAGAGTGTAAATCTCCTGAAAGTTGCCCTGCTTTGCAGCAAAATGGTTCCAGTGTCAAAGTTTTGTGTAGTTGACAGCCCCAATCCACCACCACGGCAGCTGTGGAGACCTTCAGTGTGATGGAGGGGTTATCCCCTATGGTGCAGTCTTGTAGAGTACCTGATGGATGCCCGGAGGTTGGAAACACTCAGCTGGTGGCTGTGTGTGTTCACACTGTGGTCAAAACACTTCTGGCTACCATTTCTAGTTACCAGTGTCTATCTTCACCTCGCTGCCTAAAGGCTGCTCTGATATTTTCAGCAGCTACCAGTAGTCTTACCTTGCTGCCTAAAGGTTGTTCTGATATTTTCATCTGTTTTTCTGTTTCATCTGCTCTGCCTCCACTGACCTGGGAGATCTGGCACTGCTGGATGAGGAGCTGCAATGTTTAATCAGACTCAAGGTCCATCTAGGTTCAGATATTATGGTTGATATCAGGTTTTCAGGAGAGGCAGCAGCAATCTTTTACCTATGAGATCTGTATGAGAGGTGAGAGATCCTGCTCGCCAACAGTCAGGCATGGAAACTGCAGTTTAACATTCTTTAAAAATATGTTGGTCATCAGTGGCTGTGGCCACCCTGAATAGTCTAATAACTGTATGCTACCAAATAACTTTGAACTGTACGTATTTCCTGATTCTGCTTTTTCTCCCTGTCATTGACACTGAAGTGTGCAAATACTGGCCTTACTTATTTTTTTCATGTGCATTTTCCAGGACTGGTAGGAGCTGAAAATGTGACAGGTGTTTCAGGACAGAGTCACAGCCAGCAAGCTTGTGTGTCTGAGTGTGTAAGACATTAATCTCCAGTTTTTAAAAATAATTAATGCCTTTCACATCAGCAGGGACTGTTGACGGCTCACCACACTGGTCAGTGGAAAAGAAGTGGAAGAGCAGTCCTTGTTCCCTTCTGCTGACAGCCCTGTACCTTCACCCATGGGGAACAGCCTGGTTAACTACTGACACCAGTTCTAAAGGTGAGGAAAACCACTGTGAAGCCTTTGCTCGAGGTGTGGAAAACACCATCCAGACACCTTGTTTGCTCTTGTTTGTACAAATGGGAGAAGTGCCTATGCTCCCAACCTTCCCAGGCTTGCTTCTGAGCGAGCTGTGTGGACAGAGGGAAGAGGAGGATGAAGAGGGAGGGAGGAGGGAGCATGGGAAGCAATTACATGTGTTCAGTTGAAGTGTAACATTTACTCATCCTCGCTTTGGTGTTACAGTCCTGCTGTACTACATCTTCCCCCTTTTCATTAATTGAGGGCTAAAGCCAGAACTGCTGTTTCAGTAACAAAATCACTGGCTTGCCTCACACATGACAAGTGCCTGCTTCTTATTGCTGCTCATTTTTCTCTGCCAAAGCTTCCTCTGCAGGAGATATTTTTGAGGCACAGGGAGAGAGAGGGTCTTGTTGGTGCTGCACCTGCTTGAGTGCCTGAGGACCACCCAGCACCTATTATTATTTAATAACTTGCAGTGGAAATTCTGACTTAACCTGCTGCAAGTGCGTAGCCATGCAGAAAATCAAATCAGCAAATGAATGCCTGCTGCAGGTGGCACTGTGAGACTTTTCTGCCTAGGTACTCTCCCACTCAAGGGGAAAAAAATTGTAAGGAAATGTGCCATCCTTTGCAGCCACAGTTTAGGCCAAGGCCAGCCATTTTGTCTTAGTCTGCGTGACTCAAGGCACTCTGAGCCTCAGGTTCTGCTTGCAAAATGAATTAACTCAGGCTCTGACTGACCTACTAGCTTCAACAATGGCCTGAACTGTGGTTAAGGTCTCCCACAGAGAGGTCCTCTCCACTTCTGCTCCTGCACTCTTGTACAAAGCCAAAACAGTTGCACTTTTGCATGTCACAGCCAAGAAAAATCACTACAAATCTTGTGTGGTTCAAAGCTCAAGGCAACTGTTGTACAAGCTCTTCCCTGGCTGTGCCTTCATCCTCACCACGCTGCTCTCAGCCACCCCACAGCTCCCTCCTGAAGTCAGAGAGAGCACACAGGGAAAGTACCATCATCGCTTCAGTCACAAGATGCATTTAGATAGCATGTTGTAAGACTGGAAAGATGGAGTATTTTGGTACATAGAGAGAGAATGTGAGAAGTGGTTTCATAGGCTCCCAAGTGCTGGATCACAGCTGTGGATGGATCTGCTAAAAACAACTGGAGATCTCCTGCAGCCTTTGAGTGCCCCTCACACGTGTGCACACACACACACACATGTGAACATGCACATGCACACATTCTGCCATGCACTTAGACACACCTGGACACAGCCACCACATGTCTGTTTGCTGTGCCTTTCAGCTCACCAACAGTAGAGCTGGTGGCATGGGAAGAAAGCAAAAAGTCACAGATGGGATGGCTGTGCCTTTATACTAAAGCCCAGAGAACTGGCTTTCTCTCTGGGAGCATCTGCTGAAGCAAGTAAGCTCCATGTCGCACAATGTGATAGCGTCTTTGAGAAGAGACATTTCTGCACTCTGCAATCTTCCCAGTGCACTAGATGTTTTTCTTAGAGGAACTGGTCCCTATGTCCAAATGTAATTTCTCCGTCAGTCATGTAGCATGTGGTACATCGTCAGCCACTCTTCACCCCAAAAGAAGCGGCATTTCAGCACTCTTTCACTAGCTTGCTTTGGTTTGACAGGTGCCATGGAAAAGTAAGCTGCTATGATCATGGCAATGATACTAGACAATAGCTTTGCATGGCAGGTATTTTAAAGTCAGCCACACTCTAAGGCAGATCACAATTGTCTGAAGTATCAGGCTGAGAAACTGCTAAATGGCTCAGCAAGGTGTCGGTGGCACAAAGTCACAGAGACACTTCTGCCCCAGGTGCAAGAGGAGAAAGCAAATAGGACAGATACTTCATGGGTGACCAGAAGATGCTCAGTGACTTTGCCGGTGGCAGAGGCAGAAGAGCCTGTGCAGACCAGAGTCCTGTTTGGTGCAGTCACAGAGGTGGATTAAATGGCTTCCTTTCTCCCTTTAAAAAACAAAAAATAAAATAAAATAAAAATTTATTTTTTTTATTAAAGACTTTTCTGTATTTAAAATAATCATCCCAGATAAGTGAAAAGCCAGTAAGTGAGCTCAGGCAGCACTTTACTTTGCAATAGCAGAGCTGTGGATAATTACAAGATCACCCTGGGGGGCTGCTCCTTTACTCAGATGGGTTTGAAAAGCCAAAGCTTTGTGACATGGTGTGATGACTTTCAGAGACACAGAGTTTGGATCAGCCCTGCCTTGCCATTAATCCTGCAGTCTGGTCATGTGAGGGTCTATGCGTTAGTAGGAGGAAGGGAGGAGAGCAAGGACACTGTGAAGTGTTACTAGCTGCAGCCAGGCTTGGAGCTGCTAAGTTTCTGTTAGTTCACGTTTTAAAGTACCTTTTATAAAGATGGCTATAAATAAAATAATAATTTATTCATACTGAAAGAGCGCATGGTAAGATAATTAAAATCTCCAAAGAGAGAGCCCAATATCATGATAAAAGGGGGAAAAAATCAGGAAAAATCCAAGAATGAGGTCTCAAATGGCAGATAAAAGAGAATTTCATCAGTCATCATCAGCTCTTATAAACAACGAAATACCTCCCCCTTCTTCTGCCTCCATAAAGTTCATTCCACTCCCAGATGCTTTCTGCTGAGATGGGGCATTTTTTTGGTCTTGAGATTTCCTTCATTTCACTCCCATTGCAGTGTCCATTCTGAGCACTGGCCTGGGGAACCAGACACACGGTGCTGTGCCGTGGCCTCCTTGCCCCTGGTGCTAGGTGGTCCTGGTAGGCAGAGCCCTGGAAGGCAAAGCCCTGGCA
>NW_010302866.1:0-1352 GCF_000700745.2 Antrostomus carolinensis | reverse complement strand
TGAGGCCACCTCTGGAATATTGTGTCCAGTTATGGGCTGCTCAGTTCAGGAAGGACAGGGAACTGCTTGGGAGAGTCCAGCACAGAGCCACCAAGATGATGAAGGGAGTGGAGCATCTCCCTTCTGAGGAAAGGCTGAGGGAGCTGGGGCTCTTTAGCTTGGAGGAGACTGAGGGGAGACCTCATTAATGTTTATAAATATATAAATGGTGCGTGTCACAAGGATGGAGCCAGGCTCTTCTCAGTGATGCCCAATGGTAGGACAAGGGGCAATGGGTGTAAGCTGGAACACAGGAGGTTCCACTTAAACTTGAGAAGAAACTTCTTTACAGTGAGGGTGCCAGAGCACTGGGACAGGCTGCCCAGGGAGGTTGTGGAGTCTCCTTCTCTGGAGACATTCAAAACCCGCCTGGACACCTTCCTGTGTGATCTCATTTAGGTTCCTGCTCTGGCAGGGGGTTGGACTAGATGATCTTTCAAGGTCCCTTCCAATCCCTAACATTCTGTGATTCTGTGTGATTCTATAATACAATACTCACCTGCTTTCTTTCTACCACTAGGCTTCCTCCTGTTTTTTAAAATACATTTTCCTGATGGTGACAGAATTCCATTTGCTCAACACATTTGAAAAATAAGGCCACATTTTAGGAGTCTCCATATAAATTTATGCAGCAGGTTTTAATACTTGGGATAGACGGTGGCTTTAGCTTCTCATCCAGGTGGATTTTGGTGCTCTTCTCTGTCTCAGCAAGGTACATATTTGTCTGTTTCCCCAGACTGTCACCCAGAACACCGAGATCCATGTAAAGTGGAAATGTGACAAGGTTTCAACTGCAGTTTTTGCTGATCTGCCCCAGGCATTAGTTACCCAGTCAACACTGACAGAAATAATGTAAAGTTCACTAGCGTATGTTTTGGAATGGATGGTGTCAAGTGTAATTAAATTAGATAACTAAACTTTCTCTCTGCATGCTCCTTCATGCCATTCAGCAAGGACAAGAGCAGACTTTTTTTCCCTTCTATTTACCAATTGGTCTCCAAGTTTGAAAATAATCATTAACAAATTTATAAATAGATATTGAAAACCCCACAGGGCATTCGGTCCCAATATTATATACACTTTAATCATGCTTATGGGTGGGGATCGGGGAGGAGACAGTGGCCAAAGAGTTGTGTGGAGAAACAAATGTTTCTTCGCAATTTTGGTATTTAAACTTAGCAGGGTAAAACCCCAGAGGGAAATGCTACCTGCCAGTTCTGTACTCTCTGCCCCCCCGTTTGCCCCACAACAATACAGGACAGAACATTTTCTCTTAATTTTTAACCAGACCAGATATTATTCCCACCACAGCC
>NW_010302865.1:2352-13538 GCF_000700745.2 Antrostomus carolinensis | reverse complement strand
CAAACCTAACCATTCTGTGATTCTATGATTCTATTTTTCTTCAAATACCTAGCACTGCATAATGTAGACCAGTTTAATTTGAAAATTATGAATCCACAGAAAGAATCCTGGCTGATCTGAACTTGATACTCTTTCACTTTACTGTTAAAATTGGATAAACCAGGCTTCACCGTTCTGTGAAAGCTGTCCATTCCGGGGTTTCACTCTGGAAGATTTTGTGCACATGCACGCTTTATACTGCAAAATGTGAAAACTGTTGTACATCTATATTCCCCTCTCGTGCTAGCCTATGAGTGAGTTGGTCTGTAGTCCTTAAAATAAATACATTATCCTCTGACTTAAGAGACTATCCGGCAGTTAAATAGTAGCTACAATGCTGTGTAATACCAGTTCAGGTTCAAACAGTTATTACTCAGAAACATAGTACTTCTTTACTCTGACAACTACTCTAGAATTATGTTGTTGGGTTGTACTCAAAGCCAAAAAATGGTGATCACTTGTTTATTAACAAGGAATTACCAAACAAGCTTTTCATTTTCTTGAGGTCTTTCTGTGCCTCATTCCTGTTAATTCTGGAGACCTTCACTGCATTAGTATGCTGGTTACTAGGAAAAGTAAATGTGCTGCATAAACACCACCCTTTGGTACCTCAAATAAGTGGTACATCACTACAGACTGAGAGCAAGGATACTCAGTCTCTCAAATATTCACTAGCTTCACCATGGCATTATAGAATAATAATCCTTGCAATTTTCAAGCTCTGTTCTGTTGTGCTCGAAGACCTTTAATCAGGCTGAAGGTGAAGCATTTGCATGACATAGCAGGTCCTTATTATTGTTAGTAGTTTTTCATTCCTCCAATACCTTCGTTCAGGTTTAGTTATTCATTTAAACTCAGAAGACTATATTCCAGAATTTTTAATGTTATTCCATCAACTTTTTGTCATAATTCCCAAAGCCTACACAGGATGCTTTATTATATTTGGCAATCTTCTCCAAACACTATCAAATGACAGCAGGTAATCAATGGTTGAGCAATCGGAATTCCATGGTGATTAGCAAAGTTCATACATAATTCATAGCCAGTAGGCCCTAGTACATTGTATCAAACTATTCCTGTGACTTCATGATTAAAGCACCAGCTTTGGAAACTTTTCAGTGTGTATCTTTTGAAAATTTTCTGTATTACTCGAGCTCTGCTGCCAGTTGCTGTGTTGTACAACATGGCAATTCTTTCTCTGGTGTCAAATACCAGACTACCCACTATGCTTCCATTCACCTCTTTGCTTCCTTACTACCAGCACAGTGCTCTCCTGAAATACAACAGCTCTTCCACTAATTTAAAATTTTTATTTAATCTAATCTGTAGAGCTTAGAAAAACTGAGGCAAAGAGCAGCGTTTTTTGCCCGCTTAAGTCGGTGTGTTTGCCTTGCCCAAAATCTCACACTAAGCAGGAAGGTGTACTTTACTGTGGGAAATCAGACTTGATGTGCGGGGAGTAATGAGCTACACTTTTAGAATACAGCAATATTATTCAACATCTAATAATGTTTATCTGTGAGGTCTATTCAAATTAATTACAACAAGAATAGTAGTGCCAGTGCTTTCATACTCTAGTTGAGATTATTTGAGTAGTAGTTATAGATTTACTGCAGTGTCACTTTACACTCCTGTGGTTAAACATTACTATGAATGCACAAATAAATATAACAAAGCACAGCCATAGAGAGCTCTCATGATTCATCTTATGGTGAGGGTTTCAGCTTGCCACACTTATGATGGGGGCATCGACAACTCAGCAACTACCCTAGACTGCTGTTATAGTCAATGAGGAAAAACAGACACTTTGAGGCTACAACTCATCTGACCTATTTTTAGATGAGATGAATCATACTCTGGGAGTGCCTGTTCCCTTTGTTGACTATAAAGGGAGACAAGATGATTAGCTCAGATGTAAATGCCTGCAGCCTACATATTAGACATCTACATCAGTATGATGAAACCCACTCTCACTTCCAGATATATAGTGAATGACTTATGCAAATTTACCTCCATGAGGTCCAGGAGACCCTGTACTTTAAAACAGTTACATTTGACAAGAACAGTGTCATCAGCAGGCAGGCCAATGCATTTTTTAGTTAAAGCTTTTAAAAATGCCTTAACCAACAATTTTATGGATTTTTTTCTTCTAAATGTATGAGAAAAATCAACCATGAAATATGATTGAGTAGATCTCTGCTTGTCTCATTTTGCCTGATGTGAAACGACTGCTCCCAATGACATTAGTGGCATACTCCCATGGGTTTCTACATACGCTCCCCCAGTGCCTGGGGCAGGCTCATTTTCTTTGACTACTCATCGGCCTGTGTTTTGGTTTATGTGTTTCTATACGTCTGAATTGCATCCAGGTTCTGTCTGGCTCTAGCTTCTCAGGCACACCAGAGGTATCAGAGTTCTCTGCTTCACTCCATTTCTCAGACCCAGAGCCTGTGACCCAGCTGTTGCACACCCCAAGGCAGGGTTAAATACCATGAGCTTTCCCAGCAGCTTTGGCAGGAACACCTGAATACAACAGCAAAGGTCTGAGACATGACGCAAAATAACCTATAGAAAGGACACAGTTTATTTGCAAGGAAAGCGGTGTCACCGATGATCCAAATACAGATAGTGAACTGCGTGGAGACTCCTCCCATCCAGCATCCTCAACACCACAAAAGCCCTTCAGGGCTTTGTTCAGCAATTTCAGTCACTTCTGCTCTTTCAGACATTCTGTCTGAAATACTGAAATACTGCTATTTCAGGCATACTGCTCCTGAATACTCCACTTAGCTTGTTCAAATTCAACATTCAAAAAGTGCCCTTAACTGAAAAATACGCTCCTGTATGTTCTCTGAACCTCACAATGTCTACAATGTCTGAGTAATCTGCCCCCACTTCCCAATCTCCTAAGTTTTAACTAGTGCTTTCTGTTCTTCTCCTCAGCTAGAGATTTTTAATAGCCTTAACCTACCATGAAGGCCAACTGGGAGGATTGGATTTTCTTTACTTTGGTCAATCTTCTTAGCATATTCATTACTCTATATAGATAGTGCCGTTCCTCAATTTTACCTTGAAGCCTTCACACTACTGATATAAGTCACAGGAACAGCTTTGTCAGCAATTTTCAGATTTTGTTTGATTTTTGTGTGTGTGTGTATGTGTATCAGACAGATCTATAGAGTTCATAAAACTATGAAGAGTTCATCAGATACTTACAGAAAGCGGCTTGGTACTGTCATGTTTCCATTGTTGCTTTTTAAAGGAGTAACAATAAAGCACAAAACAGTAAACAGAGTTAATGGATAATGCAGTATCTGTTTCAATGTGATGACTTTCACTGACTGAATTCTAAGCCTGAAGAGAAATTATGAAATTTAGAACTTTCAAAGACGGGCATTTAAAATTAACCTTAAAATCTAAATTTTTAAACACTGATATAATTTTTGTTCTTCCAAATTAATAGTTTCATTACAGTTTCTAAAGCAATTAGGATGAGGATGTGCATAAATATTAGTCTGAAAATTTTCATCAGAAGATTTTGCACTCTGTGAGAAACCAAGAAATTACACTAACCCTTTACACTTGACAGCACCCACTGCTTTTGTACAGAAGGCATTGAACATAGCATCCATGTGAAAACAAGTTACCAAATTATCCTTTAAGAGAAAAGATTAAAAATTAAAGCTGAAATTGCTTTGAATAGAAGAGCATTGAAAACTGTGGTATTTTCTACCACAGTACAAAACCAGAACGACATGATTCTTCCTCTGCATTAGCTGTGGAGAAGAGGAAAGGGAAGGTAAAATTCCCTTTTTTTTCCTATTGTATATAGTTTTGACTTTATTTTGCTTAATCATATCTGCTCTTTGTGACCATAACTGTGGTTTATAGCTAGCTACTCACTGTTCAATAGAACAGATGAGAAATTATTCTGGTCCTTTTTTTGACTAGGGACAGTTGGCTATGAGTATGACAGAAAATTATAACAGTTTTTTTGGACTTAGCAAAAAAGTTTATTTTCTATTCAAGTAAATATGTACTATATATGTTATAAATATGTAAGTATATATCCCTTCCCTAAATTGAAAACATTTAATCCTTGTTTCCTGCAGGAAGCAGGAGATTTTGTAGTTTCCAAGTTTGTGTTATTTTATTTTAATTCAGACTTAAAAAAAACAACAAAAAAAAGGAGGCTCAGGTGCTTAAAGCAGTTATTTGCCTACACAGGACACGTAAAGTGGTGTTGTGTCTGAACTTTCTGAAGCTATGAAATGACGAAAAGAAAATCCTTTGAAGCAAAGTTATAACTCCCTGAGAAATTCAGTACGGTGAATAGACCTGGTCTTAATGAATGAAGTTCCTACAAGTTGAACTATATGAAAACAAGGAAGTTGTTTACTGCCTCCTGTAGTCACAGATATCTTGTAAAGAGATGTCTTGTTAACTCTTCAACAGCCTCATCTGTCTCCTGATCACATCACTTGATCTTGTAGGATCAGTTCTGCCCCAGAAGACACCACTCACCATGCTGGAGTGGAACTGCTTTAAACACCAGACAAAAGCACACTGGACACTTGGCTGAAACTGCAAACAAACACTTTAGAGGTTCTGATTCCAGATTAAAAGAAAAAAAGACTGGTACATTAACATACCCCAAGGACCCCACATAACAGAATTCCTGCTTTTGTGTTTTAAGTTACAAACATTAAAATCAAGTATCACAATTAAAAATTTGACTAAGCTAGAGATACAGAAAACAGAAATAATTACCAGGAACAAGCTTGCCTGAATAAAGAAAAAGAGGATGAAAACCACACTTTTCTCTCAGCTGAAATCCATTCTCTCACTCCCCTGCCCAAGAGAAAGCAAGTATTTATGCGTCCTATGTGCACATCACAAAAGTATTGGCCATATGGGCAACCTCATGCCTTTCCCACACTGATACTTTCAGCGTGTGTTTTTCCTTTGCATCAGAGAGATTTTTGTTGGCAGGGAAGAAGAGAGGAAGCAGGAAAAAAGGCTCCAACAGGTGTCTCACCAAGGGAGGTAAGGTTAACTTAGGGATGCTAATTCTCCTTCACAACAGGCACCATGTTTGAGCCAAAGCAGTAACTCTCACTTTCTTCCCTGCTCCTATGTCATTACTAGAGTCTCCTGCTGCCTCTCCTCCATTCTTATCTCTCCAGCTAATCTTAGACTTAATCTTTTTCTGTTATTACCAGAAAGATAGCTGTGGGCTACTGGCAATTGTACATAGTGACAATAAAAATTGTCACTTGAAGTCTAGCCTCACGATTTTATCTTCTGTTTTTCTAGGTGGTTTGAAACTCTGGTGAGACAACAGTGAAAAGATGACATTTGTGCAATACAATGGATGCGACACAGTTGTTATGTACACATACCTACATGACTTTATCTGTAGGCTCAGGTAACAAGAAGAGAGTTAATATTCTCTCTTCAATTTTAGTGGATTTAAAGATATTGCTTTTTATGGATTTAGTCCCTCTGGTAGCTGTCTACATACTAGTCACTTCTCAGGAAAGGAAAATAACCTGTTCTTTGCAAGTGTGTATGCGAAAAGCTGCAACAGCAAAAAGAAAGCAATATAAATAAGATCATTTGTTAATAAATCCCTGCAAAACTAGGTGGTACAGATATGCTGCTGGTAGATGTCAACAACTAACCCCTCTTAACTTTCAGCTTTTAAACAAGTATGACCTTAAAAGAAAGCTGTGACTATCTTGAATTGCTGCTGCAAGCTACAAACAAAACTTTTGAAAGAGAAAACCCCTGTGAGAAACAGAGAGCTCACGGTGACCTTTGCAGTGCTGTTGCTTGGTGTCCTACATGTTGAATGACGCTGAGAATAGGAGCAGGAGAACTGGAACTCATCTTGGGCTGCAGCTTGATTTCACAAGATACCTACCTAAGATATGAGGAGCATACCTGGCATACTTTGATGTGGTTGCACTGTTAGGAAGCAAAATGTGCTGTATGAATTAGCAGAAACTCCAGAGCTATTACTATTGGGTTGCAAGACTATCAGGCTACAGCATGGATCACATACAACCTCTTCTTTTTCCAAAGACGGCTTCATAGATTTTAAAGCCATCATGCCCTCTTCGAGTTTCTCTGGTCTGTCTCTGTACAACAAAGAACAGCTATATTATCCTTTTGCTCCTGGGCTGATTCAGTAAATAGCATTTGACAAAAACACTGCTGCCAAATCTATTGAGAGATGAAGAGATGATGATAAATAAATTTCTGAGGGCTAAGATTGCTGCTGATGGCCACAATCATCCACCTAATCTATTTCAAGTACATCTTCCCCAATGCTTAACTGATTGTAGAGGGATTGATACCTTAAGGTCTAGGAGATTTACTCTTTTTCAGAAATTATGGTTGAAAAGGAAAATTAAAGAGTTAGTGGATGTGAAGGAATAGTGATAAACAAGGGCTTCTACTGAAAAGAACCATTAAAAATGTAATTTTGGTTCAGAAGAAATAAATTAAGAGCCTACTTCAGGCAACAATCTTCCTTAGACAATTATCCATGTTTATACAGAAACAATTAAAATCAATGCTTTGATGCTCTGTTTATTCATGGATACATCACTGTTCCATATTTTAATTAATAAAGAACAAGCCTCCTCCAATCTCTTCTGGAACCACAGTTTTCTAATAAAATTTTTTTCTCTCTTTTTTTACAATGATTAGTAAAGTACTACCACGGTAACAACTCATTATGAGAAGCTGTATGCACTTCCTGGTAACTTAGTGGAATTACATTTGAGAAAGATAGGGTTTATTTAACCACACTGTTTTGGATCCTGGTTAAACAAGTTCTCAAATATGTACACACATGTCCCTCTGTATTGTGGTTTAAATACTCAGGGAAACATTGCTAGTATGTAAACGTGCATTTCTGAATCTGAATAGAGAATTAACAGTTGAAAAGTTTCTCATTCAGAGGTTGACTCTCCAGTAAATATCTCAAAAGAAGATTAAGGTGACTGAGATTAACTTTCAAAATGCCTGGATTTATACATACATGTACACTTTACAGCACACTAGTAAGTATTATTTTTAAAATGTCAAAAATGCATCATGTGAAACAAATTAACCGTGTGTGATGGAAGGCTGACTTCCAAATTTACAGTTACACGCTTCTCAAAACACTATCTACCTACCTTCGCTTGGTTTCCTCTTAAATCCTCAACTTCTCATTATTTGTGCTTGTAATAAGTAACTAAAATCAATAGCTTTACGTAATTCATATTTCAAATTCTATTGCATTACCTACAAGAACATTATTTTGTATCTGAATAACACAGGTCAGCCAAAAGCTTGTATTTATATCTTTTTGCATTTCATCAGTATCATCTGTGTTAAGGACTGATGTGCCTGTATGTGCGCTGCAACAGGGAATTCAAAAGGACAAATTATCCTCCGCAGAAAGCTGATGACTTCAGTAATTTGTCACATTTTAAAAAAAGTTTCTGACTGATAACATCACCAGAGGGGTCCAACTCAAGTGATAGGATGGAATTAAGCAAATTGTTTACTTAACAATTACATTAAGAGGTTAATCCTTTTTTCTGTAGATACACAAACGTCTCTCAGACATCAGTGTGAAACTGATATTTGTACAATCCAGCACAGGGATGTTATTTATAAATCAAATCCTTCTTTTTCAACATTATCTGTAGATAGAGAGTATACATTTACTACATACCAAAATAGCATCCCTTGTGTTTTCTAATTATTAACTTGTTGCAAATGCCGAGTCCTGCACCTGTGCAGGTGCTTCTCAAAGCTTTCATCCACTTCATCTAGCTGCAGGAGCAGGTCCCCTTTGGAGGATCAGAAACAGGACATGTACAGGTGAGCTCAGCTTACCACTTTGCTCTGCACAGGATAAATTCAGATAGACTAAAATGATTACTTCACTGCTACCATGTCTAAAGAGTATTTTCAGCCTGACAGAGCAAGAGGAACACAAGGTCCCTGCACAGGCATCAGTTGACCACGAGTCTGATTGCTTTCTCAAAGGTGCTTCACAAACATTTCCTGACCGCATCCAGCTTCTGCAGAGATACACCTTATTATCAGTTACATGTTTCTGAAGGAAACATGACTGAAAATTTAAGATATTCCCCCTCTGAACTCCACAAAGGTGACTTAATGTTAAAAGATGCCATGAGTTTTCTAGAAGACATTTCCATGTGCTGTCGGCAGGTGCAGCTCTGATGATAAGCAGCAGCACGGTCTTGCAGCACCTACTGCACACTGAAGACAACATTCATTTCCACTCACTGTGTCCTGACAAAACTCGATTTCCACATCACCGTGAGCCACTCTGGGCTGGAGGACAGGGCCCTCTCTGGGAGGACGAAGCCAGCCCAAGGAGTGTGCTACCGAGGGCGTCCAGCCCACCTCCGGCCCGTCCAGCCTGGCACAGAGCTCCTGTGCCTTCACATGCCCAGCACCTCTTCGGGTCAGGCCCATACTGCCAGAGACATTTAAGCTGGATGTGTGCACTTAACTTTTCAAACCATGTATTTTTACATCGCTCATGAAAGGTAAGTACTTGCTCCTGCTCCAGCTCCAGCGCTGCTGGAGGCACAGCTGAACTGCACGCTTAACTAACCAACACTTCAACCGCGCAGATCCTCACAAAACATACCCAATCATTGCCCATAAATCACCAGTTCAACCCACTTACCTTAATATATCCCTTTATAAAAACACATTTAAAAAAAAAAAAATCCCACAGATGTTGAAACACAGATGTAAAAAAACCCCAAACATTTCAGTCTGTGACCAGAATCGTCACTTTTTTTCTGCTCCTATAAACAATAGGCCTTTTATTTCTTAGAAGAATTAATTTGGTTATTTATATGTCCTCAGTTGGCATACCAAACAGAAAAATACTAGACTTAAAGCGCGTGGTACTTGTAGAAGTATTTTTGTGTTTTAGCACACTAGGCTGAAGAGCAAGAGAAGACATCTCCATGACAGACAGAAAGCCAGGTGGGGAGCAGCACATCACTTAGCACTGCTCCACAGGGCTTCACCCTGTGTGAGACAGATCTGGCCTTATGCTGCATCTCTGTCAAGGACCGTATTTCACACTGTATGAATCTGATTTTCTCTTCCTGATGAGTAGTTATATATTTTTCTGAAGATAATATACATTATACTAATATATGCACAGTCTACTGCAACTTACATTTGATACAATTTCTCTTATATACATATAGATGGGCACAGATGGGGAAAAATGCCCATTTATGTAGGCTTTGAGGATGTAATGAGAAGAAAAATGACAAGAGTAGCAGAGGAGGAAGGAAGAGGACTACTCTAGCAAGTACCAACATATACTAATGGTCAGGTGCCATCCAGTACCACATCTGACAGAGCTTGTCCACCACCTCTAGCAGCCGATGGCGATTCCAAGCCCATTCATATGCTTATTTATCGTCACTGAACATGGTGCTTTATAAAGGATTTTCAGGAAATTTTGGGACACCTACTCCACTGGAAAAATATTTGTTTGAATTCATAAAAAAATAACAGAGCTCAGTTACATGTTACAGCCAAACAGCAAGAAGTCTTTCCAGTTTCCAAGGATATATTTGAAAGCAAGAGAAATTTGGTTGTCAATAGCCAATAGCTATGACCTTGTTATGAAACTTCACAGGGATTAAAATATCAGCACTGTATATTCAGTCTATTCAAATTTCTTCTTTTATCCTCAGTCACATGAAAAGTGAAACCATCAGTGACATGAATAGTAACTATATAAGGAAAAACATAATAGGACATGGATTATTAACAAAAGACAGTTGAAAGCCCCCCTTCTCATGAAAAGATATTCCCTCACTCTTAATCATGAGATGGTCTTTGCACAGGCTAATTGTATAATACCTTCAAAACCAAGAAGAACTTTTGAAAAGTGCCCTTTTAAAGCTGTTGCTTTCATGTGGCAAAAAAACCCCTGAGGTTTTGCAGCAATCTGAGCAAATACCTGGCCAGTTTCCTTTCAGAGCAGATTTTCATCTTGGAAGGAAGAGCACAAGTAAAATTCTAAGATAAGCTTTATGAAAAATTTGCCAGACATTTAGCAAAATAAAGAAGTTCAGATAGAGCGGAACATCTATTATGCATAGCTAGAAAGATGTCTGTTTCAGTTTGCAGGCCTCCTAATGACCACTCCTAAAGGGAGCGTCAAGGGAAGCACAGAAATCTATTCCCTCCCAACGTATTTCTGGGAGCTTAAAGGTACTTGCAGAAAATGCTTCCATCAGGCTGTGCTAACTCACCCTTTAAGCAATCTCGCCCACAACAAGCTTCCTTTAATTACTAATTGCTCGCAACGTATACCTGTGGCACACAGGAACTCCTTGGAGGTCCCTGGAGAACTGTGAGGAGGCTAAGCTGGCTTGGGGGAGATGGCACTGCACTTGGAGAAAAGCAGAACACTGCCCCTGGATGTGTACGTGGCATTTGAGACAACATCAAGCTGATGATGGGCCAACAGTCATGGGACAGCAGAAGAACAGAGGAGGAAACTGGGTTGCTGAACAGTGAAAAAGGATAAGGGTTATGGGCAATGCACAGAGTGATGGAGTTAAATGCACTCAGGCTTTGAGAAGAGCAAGACAACAGAAGACGGGCATGCAAGGGAGACATGGGGCTCTGAATCATAAAGGAGAAGGCAGCAACTGCTGGTCATGGGGTAGGCTGAGGCAACGCCTCTGTGGAAGACAAAGGACACTGAAAGGAGAGGCGAAGGCAGCACTGTCCATTGACATGCAAGATGGTACGCCAATACAAATAAATTCTGCTGGACAATAACTAACTGCAACCAGAGCTCTCTCTAACCAAAATCGGTGTCAACAAAATTCTTACTAAAGACATATGTGTGGAAGAAGTAAAAAAATAACTGTATAGGTGTTTTTCAACATTTCTCTTTTGTTTTGGAGTGACCGCTTTGTGGGTTGTTTTTTTTTTAATGGTGCTATATTAAGCTGGGAACATAGTTAAAAATCCATAACCTTGAACATAAAATGAAAAAGAAAAAAAGATTCTCAACCTTACTTTTTTTTGCTTGCCATTTTATGAAAGACAGCACTGTAACTTTC
>NW_010302865.1:0-2323 GCF_000700745.2 Antrostomus carolinensis | reverse complement strand
TTGAATTGGCCTAAAAATCTCCCCCACTTAGCTCGGATGGACACTGGGGATTACTGATGGGGTGGTATCGATTCAGGATGCAAGGCATTTGCAATGAAGATAGGAAGGAAGCACTTTTTTACAGAGAAGACTTACTTGGCTGTTGGAAGATGCCCAGCAGTCAGGCTCTTCCCCCTCCCAAAGCTCCCAAACACTGCGGTCACGCTCCCTAAACAGTACCCACACATAGCTCCACTGCTTTACATCTCTTCCCTGAAACACTTGCTGATTCCTTCCCCTCCTCCCAGCAGAGCACCAAGCAAAGGTCAGGAAAAAGCCTTTGAGATTAAATTGTAAGTGATTAAAATTTCCATTATTTTGTGAACTTGTTCCACATATTAAAGAGTCCTAATGGAACTTGAACACATTTGTGCAGGTACAAAGGCACATGATGACAGGAATTAAGGAAATTAATTCCTGTGCTTTGGACTGAAGTAATCTTCCAGAATATAATTGGCTTTCAATCATCACACACAACATGCCCTTCACCTTTAAATGGTAATTCATTTTACCATACAGGTTTTAAATTCCATTTACATCAGGCTTTAAGAAAGCTCTCATCTCTGTACTAGAATATAGTGTATATGTTTTGTCCAGGAGGAGACCACATCAGAGTGTAATTCACATTTCTGAGGTATATATCTATAGGATATTTCACCATTTCAGTGACCCTTAGCAGGAGGAAATGCAGAACACTTCCCGGACAGAAATCAAGTAGCAATTCCCTCAGCAATGCAAGGTTATTAATGCCACCTCTCCTGAAACACTCACTATTTTCTTGCTGTACTGAGCTCTTTGTGGGACATGGCAAAGTGGATATGAGTGTACAAGACTTTTCAGGGCTGCACCTAGATCACAGCAGAGCTGGGCAAAGCATAGTGACAGTAAACATAGCTGTGTCTGCTTTAACAGAAGCAACAGAAATATGGAAAATCTTACCATGTAGCACTTTCCTTCTTCCATGGCTATGAAAGAATGACTACAGAGGAAATATCTGGAAGCACTGGCTTGGTCTAGTTGCTTCTGGGGTTGCTTCAGCCCACCCTCATCAGCTGACGTAACAGCAACATATAATAGGTGACGAAGTGTATCCCTTTGATCAAACCGCCTTCTGCAGTCTTCCAATCTACTTCTTGTCTCTATTTCCCTTTTGCACATCATATCCTATCATTCTGTGATGTTTTATCTTCCTCGCACTAACATCAGTCCTGGCTGACAACCGGGGAGACTGTAATGCTGGCACCCCTGCCAAATGGTTAGGCATATCCCGGACACAGACAACAGATGCTTATATTTAAATTGGATCTAATTTGCATTTTTGTGTATTGTGGATTTTAAAACATAGTTTTAGTAATGAAAAGGAATGTACAATTCTGAAATAGTAATACTTTCCTTTGAAAAGCCAGGTTTGCTAATGGATTGCCATCTGTTCAGCCCTGTGCCAGAAAACAGATTTGTCCTGCTTACTGAAAAGAGTATTAGGGTGAAACTGTAGATTATTCAGTGAATTTCTGAGCAGTTTAATTTGAAGTGCATGCTAGCACTTTGTTATTTCAGTAAGAATAACTTTAGATTCTCCTTTCCTACTGATATTGGAATTTAAGCCATCCAGCAACCTGTATTTAGAGTTCATTTTTAAATTTGAGTTCATCAGTTTTGTTTTGCATAGGAATTAGAGCAAGAAGTTCTCCATATTGCTTCAAAAGCCCATGTTAATCCTCTGGAAAAAGCATTTAAAAACCGAAGGCACTGGCCTCAATCATGCTTTCAAGAGTACAAGATTTGTAAGTGCTGGGAGCCTCTCAATGCAAGTTAGGAAGGAGGACATCCTGGCAATTCAGGATGCTGTATCAGGAGTGTTGGACCTCTCCAACTGATGGAGCCGAAGCAGCAAAAATAATCAGAACGGTAAGTTACTCTGCTCTGTAACCCACAGAAATCTAGTAACATTTCTGCTAAGCCTTATTACGGGCTAAAATGCAATGCAAGGAAGAGGTTCGATTTTTACAGCCTGGAGGCAAAAGTTGAATTTTAACATAACTTCAAGATTTCAGCACCCTCGTACACTACCTCGGTGAGGTTACTGACACACTCTCAAGGCCAGCAACACACCAGCCGTTCACCCCGCCCGGACCGTTTTGCAGGTCCACATCCTTAACGCCAGCGAACAAACTGCAGTTACGGACCCTTCCCCGCACGCCCTCCCCGCCGGACCCCCAAAACGCCGTATTGTGCCCACAAACGACCGTCTCCTGGGCAGGTGCGAGCTCCCAGCTCGCTGACG
>NW_010302864.1:0-7443 GCF_000700745.2 Antrostomus carolinensis | reverse complement strand
AGCACCGGGCTTGCTCTGCGGGTGTTTTTCCTCTTGCCGACTGACTGAGAGCCAAGCGGGGGCACGTACATCTCCCCTGCAGCCTGCTGTAGGGAGCCTGCTTGGGCAGGGGGCTTGGACTGGGGCATCTCCTGGCGTCTCCGCCATTCTGTGATTTCAAGAGCTGCTAATCTTGCTGAAGGTGCTGAACTTCTAAAAAGTTTAAGCAATAATCGCCTTCACCGCAGCGTCAGACCTCTTCGGCTTGTCATGGGCTTCACCTTCTCTCCCCTGAAGGCCTCTGCACAAGGCTGGGGCAGCTTTGGCATGTGGCACTGAATTTTTTTCTAGCATGGAAAGTCATGTGAATTCTGGTTAGAAAAGGGGATATCTGTTCTCTATCCAAGCACAGCAGGGATTATTATTTTGTTCCGGTGCATTTATTGTGTGTTTGGGGTGAACAATGTTGGGGTTTTTTTTTTTTGCCTCCGGCTGATATCGCGGTAGAAATTAATAAAAACAGCATTGTATTACAAATACTCAATCTCTTTTTTTCTGCCTAAAGCAACCTGCAAGAAGGAAATGAAAAATGACGAAATGAAGACTGTAGAAGACTTAAATTACAGTTTGATTAAAGGGTCGTGATAGAGTGAAAACCACACCTGGTACATTGTCTCATTTTCATTAATTACACAGCACCCAATTAGAAGAGAATTTATCTTAAAAAATTATCAATACCCCCCCAAACAAATTCTAGTATTTATCCTGAATACTATAAAAAATATTTCCCATTAAAACTGTGTATCCAAATGCATTCTAGGCTTTCACTATTTGGTTGGTCCTATTTTTTAAGCTGCAGCCCCTCAAAAATCTATTCGTTTCACTTTCAGAAAAAGCAGTTGTGACAAGTATATATCATGATTCAAATACTGAAGACTAGGATGGAACTAATGTTAATCATGAGGAGTGCTTGGTGAGGTAAATTGGAAGTAAGTTCATAGTGAAATAAAGTGCAATTTCTACACCTGATCATGTACTGACCAGAGAGCATGCACTACAAGAACTGCAATACTTGAGGTCAAAAATTCAAATTTAATTTTGCATAGGAATAAACTAAGCATAGGTCTCCTCCCACACAGATACCTTTCCTTTTGAGATCTTTTTGAAATGTTTTATTTTCTTCCATCGATTTGACCCAATTTTTTTTGTTATCTACTGCCACTTTCTGTCCTGAGTGAAAGAAACAAAGCATCATTTTAAAAATTTGACCATGTGAGAGAAAGCCCAAGGAATCACCACAGAAGTAACACAGCAGTGTTGGTTTCTTTTCCAGTGGGCTTCATCAAAAGTAACCGCCTGGGTGTAGGATCAAGTTGATTTGGGAGATGCATTCACCTCCCCTTCCTCTTACCCAATTTTCCTTTTATTATGCAGATATACTGCTAATTAAAAGATTGCTTCCTTCTCCTGCAAAAGCTCACCCATCTTTAAAAAGCATAAGAGTTCAGCCATTGCTATTATTTTCTAAGAGATTTGTTTGTATGAAAATAATTATGAATCAGGCCTTTTTATTTATGTCCTGGTATATCTGACTAATTTCTAATTACTATTCTGCTATTTTACTGGAAAAAAATACAGAATTGCTTAGGTATTCAGAAAGTGGTTTTTATTCAAATGCAATTATTTCTGCATTTTCATGGACTGTTGCACTATGTTGCTGGCAAATCCAAGTATCTGCCTCCAACACAGAAATCACATTTAAAACAATGCAAGCCTCCCATCAATCCTTTCTCCAAGTTTTGAATGCTGTTTTCTGCTGTTCCCTCCTTCAGTCTTCCACCTGATTTCAGAAGCTGAAGACAAAAGGAGCTCTGAAAAGTTGCCTCTGTTCTTAAAATAGCACAGCAATGAAGTTCAGCTCACCTGAGCCTGTGATTTGCCATACTGTCTGCCTTTGTGAGACCACTTGTGAAGCAGGATGGAGCCAAGAGCCTTTGGAGCCTGTAGAGTCACAGGGAAATGGAAAAAAGTTGCCACAGATGTTCAGGGTACCACAGGATCAGTATTGATATTCCTACCAATTTCTCCTTCAACCAGTGAAAGCATATTTTGCTTCAGTTCCTAATAGCTGAGAATGACCCAAGAAACTTGCAACCATCGTACCTCTACAGGTTAGAAAGCTGTTTAGCCAGATACGGTACTATTCGGTGAGGAAAGGATGTACCAAGATTGTCTTTGAGGCCTCTGGTCACACAGAGGCAAGTTCCCAGCTACCTACAACCCCACAGGGAGGAAGAGCTGGGTGTACGAGGTGCACAAGGTTTGAGCTTACAGCTGTCTGCACTAAGGATGTTGACAAATGTAACAAGCAAAGGAGGCAGTCCAAGCTGACAAAGAGCATAGCTGTAACTAGCACAGTGCTTTGCTGCTTCACGCCTGTGTAACTCGCTGGAAGCCTGCCTACGTGCAAGACAACTTTTTTACCTCTGGTAGTTCCTTAGCTGGAAAAGAGCACAACCTTGTATATAAGATGATCTTCAGTGATTTCCGTGATGACAGTATCACAGTATTTTGGTGGTATCATTTTTGGTGAATCTCTGATGTCCGGACAGAGCTGATCACCTTAAGCTTCCTGAGGAGGGTATCTGGTTTCTCATGCTTAGTAGCTACTCCTTAAATGGTTTCAAGAACTACTGTCATTACAGAAAATGCTGCATCTCACAGAAAGTCTTATCTTGCACCTGCCTTTGATTTGACTGCAAGAACAGTTCTCTATGACAATAGCATGGACCAATATGAGAAGTCTCACTTTATGATTTATACCAAGGAGGCTAGAATCTGTTTTGGCTACAAACATTTTCTAGGACTATTGTTATTAGAGACATTAACACTATTGTGATTTATTCCATTCCCTAATCTCCATTCAAACTGATAATAATGGAGCTTTTTATACAGAGGGAATGTATTAAGCCTGAAATTACACTATCAGAAAACTTATAAACAGCGCTTATCCAGTGGAAGCCTCTGGGTAATTCCAAGGTAACATAACTGAGAACAAAACTTCCCACCATGAAATACTGCATTTGTGATTTTGCTAGGAAACAAGGTTTTACTGAATTTACTATATTATTTTAGTGTACCAGTATTTAGTTCTGCCTTTTAATCTAAAAGCAAGACTTTCAGTTTATTTGTGCTCACATCGCAAAGATGATCCTACTTCCCTTGTGTATTTTGCTTCAATTAACATTGAAGTTAATTACACATCCAGGTTTTGACAAGCAAATGAGGATTTAAAAAATGCATTAAGAGCTTGCATCAATAAAATCATGTTTTCAATTATATAGGGCGGCATACTGAGAAAGAGACATATAAGAAATGAAGCGCAAGTAAACAATGTTCAAACTTGCTAACTCCTATATAATATAAGCTCAAGGCAGTGTAGTTCTATACAGCTCTGGTGGCAGATCTAATGTCTCTACAGGCTAACTCTACAAGTTAAATTGGGAGAAGGTTCTGAAAGCCTGTCCAGTTCTTCAAGGAACATGCGCTTCACTCACTCCTTTGTGCACCATTTCCATAGCTGACACTGTTCTGAGTAGTAAAGGATTTGATTCTATAAGCAATTGCAATAACCAGTCTCTTATAACTTGCGGTATATGCAAAGTATATGCTGGATTTATGAATGAAAAGGTCTTAAACACAAGGTTTCAATGTGCTTATAATTCTTAATTGGTCTGTAGGAAATGTACACCTACATAACACAATTGACATTGAGAAGACATACCTGTCCAGTGAAGCCATAAGGCAAAAGCTGACCTGGGTGAGGGCTTGTTGGACCTGTGTTTAATTCAATCACTAGCACACTATGTACTTAATTATACTGTAGTTAAAAACTAGAAGTGACAAACCCAATCAAGATAACCTTTGGTTGGGCGAAACTATATGGAATGCAGTACCTAAAGAAGTCAGATTAGAAACTGACCTTGGAGAATCCCATTGTGTGTGAATGCTAGCCAGTCAGAAAAATCAGACCCCAAAGGAGACATCAAGGGAAGGAACACACAGAATAAACAAACATAGTAGTGGATTGAAGAGTTAAATATATAAGCAATCACTGACACAATTAGATAAAATAGCTGGGTTTTAATTCACTTTCTCGGTACATATCAATATATTTTACAGGAGAGAGTTATTATACTCTTGAGTTATTGATGAGGAAACAGGTGAAATTACTTTCCACCATGTACGCACTGAAAAAAAAAAAAAAAAAAGTGAAAAAAGCTGCTTAGTCTCAACCAAATGAGTTGTGAGAAGAGGCCAGAGGCCAGGGCACAAAGAAATACTGAACAAAAAAATATTTAGTTTTACCCTACAAAATCTGCCAGCTAAAGCAGTTATTGGATATTCATAGCACTCCTTAAAGCTGCCACATTTGGTACACTGTTTCCTCAGCTGGATCAGGAGACATGAACACAAGGGTCATTACTACATAGTCAGCCGTAACATAAATAACTTGGTGAATGTTTCTTCATAACTGTTCTTAGATCTACTTCCCCTGTGTAACCTCCAAACACAAAAGAAAGAACTTTTTTTTTTTTAAGTAGGAAAATTAACCAAATAAAGTAGTGCATAGGTTCTTTAAATTACAACTTTATTACTGTTATTCAAACTGCCTAGTGCCTAATGACATACTGCAGACATCAAAGGCTAGCTGAAAGGGAATCTTGCTTTCCCTGGATAAGAGAGATACTGGGATGTAGCTTATCATTCTTATCACAAAAAGATCCAGCATCAAGTCAGGACTGAATAAGAGCTGTAACAGCTATCAATTAACCAAAACATTTTAGTACAGAAGATACTGTAGGTAAGGAATATCCAAATTTTTCTAAAGAAGAAATTGTTATAAATAACAGGTCATTATTATAGACAATTGTTATGCTAATATTTGGAACATACTCCTGGGTCCCAACTTCATACGCATTCTTGACATAAATAAACAATAGCACATACAGCAAGGAGAAAAGAATGCTATTACAAAGACTTATAAATTAGCTGGATTTGTGAGATTGCAAATAATATTTTTTCTTTTAATCTGGAATTACTTAAACCTATTTATAGATTCTAACTAAGCAAGAAATCTATTATAAAAAGTGCAGCAACTAGGGCTACATTCTTCACATTTTTCCCTGGGTTCAAAATCATAGCAGTGCTGAACACTGGGAAAATAGCAAAGGTATACAAACTTATCCTTGCAGTATGAAAAGCCTGATTCAACCATCTTTTGCATCTAACTTTATCCTGCCTAGTGTATGTCAAATTGCTGATGTTAGATAATCTAAATATGAGTTCTGTAGCATTTCTGACTTCCAAACAGGCAGAACAAAGAAGGAATTCATAGTCATCTAATACAGCAGCAGCATCATGGCAACAAGGAACAACACTTGTGCTTGCACCAGTGAAAAAATACTGAAATAAAATTCTGGTCAAGTTCGTTTGAGTCCAGACACACTTTCCTCTTCACTCTTTAGCCTTTCAGCAGTTTAGTGTAATTAAGTAGATATTTATTTGTGATGAGACCTCTGACTAGGTGCATCCCTTTCAGGGTCAGAATCATCCAACATTGCATCCTGCCTTTCTGTGCCTTATAAGAAGCATAAGGCTGAATCCAGCTTAGCCCTCTACAGTCACTAGCAACCACCATCTATTCCTATTTGTTCCCACACCTTCTGATGGAAGAAGGAGCTTGGTTGTTACAAGGACTTTGGCACAAGGAGTAACTCCAGAGTTTTGATGGTAGTTTCAGTTGCTTTGTCTAAGCAATTTGATAGACACATACAAAAGTCAATAGCCTCCACCATATATACACATCTTCTGGCAAAACTCGAGTAAGAGGCTTCAGTCATGGAAAGGACAGCCTGCATGTACTCCTGCCAATCTTGTTAGCAGCCTCTATTCTTGCTAGATTGACTTTGACAGATTTAATTAATCCAAGGATTTCAAGTGATCATGCACAGTATTAGTTCTGGTGAGTTGAAAGAGTTACATTTTAAAGAATAAAAGGGTTGTATCCTTATTTATAGAAGGGGAGATGACACTAGGAACAAACTTACCATGTACAATAGCAGCATTTCAGCCTAACAACATTTTTTCCAGCTTCATCTTTAAAAGAGATACTTGAAATGACCTGTTGTTTCGTTAGAAGATTACGTTCATTAGAGATTCACAGTGTGTAAGACCAACACAGAGCACGCTTTGAGTACTCAGCCTTGTTTTGTATTGCTCCCCTTCCAGTTTCCCTACTGTATACCTTCCTTCATTAGGAAAAAAAGAAACAGGTCCTGGGGAAAAAAAGCCAAGCCGATATAAGTGTTACCAGGCTGAAAGCTAGAATATTTTTCTGCAAATAACCAAGCTGCCAATGGAGCTATGTTGCAGATGCTAGTAGGAGCTTCTAATAGGAGTTTTGGTAGAATACCTTGACTTCACTGCAGTCACTTGTCTCAGTGGTTTGCAGATAGTCTGCAGAGAGAGTTTTCCATCTAGCATGCTCATTTTTAATAAGAAATCTCCAGTTTTGCTGTTTGCATAAAGAGAGTGTTATTTTAAGGCTGGGATTCACTGTCATTTCTATTGTAGATGCTTTATCTAACCCCCATAAAATCCCAAAGACCTCCCCCTTCCACAGACAGACCCAGAATACATAACATCTCCTAGCCTTTAGTCTCATGCTCTCTAATTTTAAAACCATTAGAAACAGAGAAATAATTAGGTACTAGGACAGTTAAAACATGGTGTGTTTTTTGCACTGAGAAAGAGTTATCACTGGAAAATTGGCATAGGTCGAAAGCTCCACAAGAAAAAGGAAAAGCCTAAGAAAAGATGACCTGTTCCTTTGGGTGAACCTGGATTAAGAAGACTGACTGTATTTTAGAACTCTGAAATGACATTTAACTTGGGAGAATGAAAGTCATCAAAGACTCAGGTGTCACCTGCTAGGCTCTCTGCCTCATGAACTTTGATTTTCATATAATCACATCATTTTCAATTACATTAAAAATACACAAGATTGTGGTGTAGAAGGATATACTTATGCTGTTGTGGTGGGTTAACCTCGCCTGGCTGCCAGATGTGCACCCAGCTGTCCTCTCAATCCCCCTGTTCAACAGAATAATGGGAGAAAGTATGATGAAAAAGTTAATTTATTGAGATAAATGGATTAGGAGGTTGCTTACTAATTACCATCACAGGCAAGACAGACTTGACCTGGGGAAAATTAATTTATTGCTAACTAAAAATAGGGTATTTAAAAATAAATGACAAAACCAAAGATAACTTCCTCCCACCCCTCTTTTCTTCCCATACTCAGCTTCACTCCTGAATCTTCTACCTCCCTCCACCCTTTCCCCAGTGGTGCAGGGAGCTGGGGAACAGGGGTTGTGATCATAGAATCATAGAATCATAGAA
>NW_010302863.1:0-4353 GCF_000700745.2 Antrostomus carolinensis | reverse complement strand
TGCTTTATCCATTAAACTGTCTTTATCTCAATGCACGAGTTTTCTCACTTTACTCTTCTGATTCTCTCCCCCATCCCAGTGAGGGGGAGTGAGCAAATGGCTGTGTGGTGCTTAGTTGCCAGCTGGGGTTAAACCACAACAAGTACCTAGAGCAGAATGAGTACAAATGGAGAAATGGAATAGGGGAAAAAAAACCCCAAATGTCTTGCACTGTATTATCTTTGTATGTATCAAAAATGAGGCTGTTTTCCTGAGTCAGGGTAAGAATTTACAAACCCTCTTTGATATGATATTACTGCTATGAAATTTATAAGTAGGTGTCCATGGCAAAGGATGGTGTTGTCACCTAGACCTATGGTTTGAAATTGAAATTCCCTGTTGATGGGATCATCTGGGCTATCAGCCTCCTGAGCTGGTGCTGTTGCAGCATCGTCCTTTATCTTTACTTGCAGGTGGATCCTTGCTCTGCTGTAGTTATGTCTGGCTAAACTTTCATTGATGTTGGTTGCAATAAATGTAATCCTTTTCTCTCCCTAGCAGGGGGGAGGCTTGGGAAATAGACTCCAGTTATTTGACTGCATCCATGAAAATTGGCCTTATCTATCTTGGAAATGTCTTCTCTCTTTCCCAAATTTTCTTTCTGCAACTGGGAAGTATTAGGCTCTTACATTTCTCTTTAAAATGAGATCTTGGCTAGCTCTTTTTTTCTTTACCTGTTCTTTTTATTGGAACAGAAAATTTACATTATAACTCTGTTTGAGCTCAGTATGTCCATGAGGCCCTTTTTCATATAGGCATGAAGATGAAAGAAGATTTTCATTCTTGTTTTCTTCTTGTCACTTCTGTTGTATCTTCTATATTTTGTTTGAGTGCAATAGGTTCTATCTACAACCATAATTTTATTGTCTAAGCATACAGCTTTGCAGTACTCGGGCAAAGCCATGGGAGAAAAGTGAATTATGCCTTATCAAGCGACTCCAAAAATGTTCTTTAAAAGAATACAAAGAAAACAGGAATGAACCAAAGGTCTAGCTGCTGGAAAGGTGGAGCTTTCAGTTCCATCATGCAGGGTATTTAAAATGACCTTCCCAAGGTCAGTTAAGACAGCAGTTTCATTTGTTGGGAATTAAAGGCACAACTAACTGTGACGTTGCTTGCAAGGTTGTCTATAAAACAAGGAGCTCTTTGCTTCTTTACTTGAAGTCTGTAGTATCCTTACATGAAGCAGATAAATATGATGTTTCATACCGTTTAGGAAGTGGCAGCAGGTGGTCTGCATTAGCAGATTTATTATGAAGGTTTTGACAGCCTATGTGCAATGGAAGCACTGCAGATAGTCGGGTGAAGTTTGAGAGAGATGAACCAATCTATATTTCACTGACAACAAAAAGTTTGGCTCGACTCCCTTGTCATTTGCTTATCTTGCCCATTTTGCTATCTTTTGTCAGCTGCTGAGATTTTTTTCTGGGCTAGCAGAACCTGCTGTGATTAAGACAGCTGCTGATCCGGCATCCCCTGCTCCAGTGCCTGCCTCCTCCTACATCTGGAGCGCAACAGCACAGCTTCCTCCCAGCTCCAGCCTGTGTTTGGCAGCGGGGATACAAAGCGTGTGTAAACAGGAGTCAGAAAGCCTCCCCAGGCCGGGACCCCCCCAATGTGTGCAGCCCCTGTGACCCCAATACACAGGCTGCCTACCTCTCCCATCCCAAGCCCTGACATGTGGAGCCTTGTGTGTGGGCTGGTTAGAGAAAATGAAGCATGGGTCTGAGACAGCAGTCAGTTTCCATTCTCATTTCTGCTGGTGGTGTGATGCACTGCACTGCAAGCTATTAGGATAGACCTATTTGCAAACACTCAGGGCAAATAATCTTTAAAAAAGTAAGGCTGTGAATTTAAATTGCATTAATCAGAATTAACTAAACCTTGTACAGAAGGCCTCCTTCAGCATTAATTTCATTTGGGTCCATGTTTTCCCACACAAAGAAATCCTTTATGCTTCCGTCTATCTGCAAACAGCACTTCAAGCTTACAAAATTTATCATAGACATCTGGTAGAACCAGAAATATGGGCAAATTAATCAGATTTAAAAAATGGTGGGTTAGTATTTGAATTTGCTCCTTTCGTATGGTTATTTCACCTTATAATTTATGTCATTTTAAAGATAACCTAGTACAATACAAGGTCAGCTTTCCTCTATAATAACAATTTTCTCATAGATTTGTTAATAATGCATGTGCCCTCTCTCCTGGCTAACTCACATTTTCAAATCATTATCTAATTTTTCTATGCCTTTTAGCATGTAATCTTTTCACTTACCAAGGTCGTGGGGAAGTTTTAATGTATTTCAGTACAGTTTTTCCTTATAGATGCATTTTAAGTGTAATACAAAAATGATAGATTGCAGTCTTGCCATTAAGCTTAATATCAGCTTCTGGTACAGATGATAGTCCACCAAGATTAGAAATGCCACAGGTAGAAAATACATCCAGACAGTCAGCAGGTATCCCTTCAGCCTCTAGACAGAGTGCTTAAACCCAGTGTTTCTCTAGCTCTGTCACTATTTCATGCACAGTAATAACCTCTGGCAAGTTTTTTTGTGTTCCCACTGGATTATGTGTTAAAACCAATACAGTCCTGCTTAAAAATGTTCTATGTTTTGTTTTTAAAATATGTTTTATTGAAACTGTATGCATGGTGTCATTAGAGTCTGACATATGACAATGTTAATCTTCCTGCTTAGTTCTGCCAATGCATTGATCTGCCATATGATTCCTATTTTTATCCCTACTGTTTGACATACAGTCAGCCATGACCACATTTCCTTTAAAGACTGAACCATTTTAATCTATGACTAATAAAAAATCGTAACATTCTAATTAAATCCACATACAGTCTTGGTATTGTCATAGGTACTGGCAGAGTAGTGATGTTGTGTTTCTTGAGCGACGCAACTGCTGTTGTCAGGGATCTACACTGATTAGACAGCCAACCTTTTCCTTCACTCCCAAGTAATTTGTACTCAGTATTAGTGTCCTAGATATGTTTGATCTATGTGTAAATCTACTACTCAACTGGCAGAGGGAGAACACCACAATGAAATGGAAAGCTGGAAGCAATAGGTCCAAGAAATAGGAACTAGTAACCCCTTGATGTGGGTAAGGTCTGAGGGGAGCGACCTACATTCTCTTGGCTCAAGGGGCAGAGATCCATACTGTAAACATAAGTTTTAGCACTGCTATTTCCTTTGTAGAGGGCAAAAAATACCCACATTTTTGTAAACTTAGCAAATTGTGCTGACAAACAGAAATGTTACATTGTCGTTCTTTTAGTCTAATGCTACCAAAATGAAAATACTAGAATCAGATTACTCATGCAGACTTAATTCCTGCCTGCTCCAGGTATGTGAAGTTTAAATTAACTACCTGATTACATTTTTATCTATTTTTTTTTTTACAGTGCTGCTTTGTCATTCTGTGAGAAAGGTGAGAGATGCTCTGCAAGGAAGTGGGGCTTGCTAGTGAAGGAGGCTGCTGTCTGCAAAAGCACTCCCTGTCAGTTTGTGACAAAAGAGCATAAGCTGGGCAGTGACTGAGGTGTGGAGATTCAGCTGGTGAGGAAGGGACCCGGCTGGGGCTCTGGAGGTTGCTCCTCTGCTACGTTGTTCCAGTGGGGACAAGGGAGAGGTCTGGAGACTCAGGTGAGCACAAACATCTGCTTCTAATTCACAGGAAGAGAAAAATCAGGTTAATGAAGTTATGGGAAAGGGTAAAGAAACATCTAGTGTTAGATGATGCCTGAGAATAAGAGGTGGTATTAAAACTGGGTAGTAGACGGAAATAGCTAGTGGGCAATGGGAAGGCTTTTAGTGTGGTTAGATAGCCTCTGGCCCAGAGCTGGCATGGGGTCTGGCCACAGCAGCAACGTCTGTCTGCAGTCTGCCCAGGAGATACATCGATGTGGCAGAGATCAGCACTCTAACGGTAGGAAATTGCCATACATACGTTACATGAGTAATTTAATTTTCCTCTTGTGTATGCATTTTATGATAGCAACACGATCAAATACTGTGGGTTTTTGTTTTTTCCCCTCCACAGGGCACATGCTTTTCTCGGTGCAGAGGCTGGATGCTGTGAGCAGCCATCCCACGCGCTTCATGAGCGGCAATTAAGTATTTTATGTTTTCCTGGTGTTCAGTGAAGGGCGTCCCATCTCCTGCACCGTGTACTGAAGGAGCCCTGGCACAGCTCTCGTACGTATAACGGCCGCAGCTCTCTAATAAATGTTAGAGGCTCCTGGAGCTGCTGTTTGCTCTTCAGGAGAGCAGGGCCTGTGCAACCGTTACCCTGATGACT
>NW_010302862.1:0-9018 GCF_000700745.2 Antrostomus carolinensis | reverse complement strand
ACAGAGCCACAAAGACGATTAAGGGAGTGGAACATCCCCCTCACAAGGAAAGGCTGAGGGAGCTGGGGCTCTTTAGCTTGGAGGAGACTGAGGAATGACCTCATTAATGTTTATAAATATATAAAGGATGAATGTCATGAGGATGGAGCCAGGCTCTTCTCAGTGATGTCCAAAGGTAGGACAAGGGGCAATGAGTGCAAGCTGGAGCACAGGAGGTTCCATGTAAACATAAGGAAAAACTTTTTCACTGTGAGGGTGACAGGACACTGGAACAGGCTGCCCAGAGAGGTTGTGGAGTCTCCTCTGGAGACATTCAAAACCCACCTGGATGTGTTCCTGTATGACCTACTGTAGGTGATCCTGCTCTGGCAGGGGGGTTGGACTAGATGATCTTTCAAGGTCCCTTCCAATCCCTAACATTCTGTCATTCTTTGTGAATATCCCTTTGGTCAGTTGGGGTCAGCTGTCCCAGCTGTGTCCCCTCCCAACTTCTTGTGCACCCTCAGACTACTTGCTGGTGCAGTGGGATGAGAAGCAGAAAAGGCTTTGACTCTATGTAAGCACTGTTCGACATTAGCAAAAATATCTTTGTATTATCAACACTATTTCCAGCACAAATCCAAAACATAGCCCTATACTAGACACTATGAAGAAAATTAACTGTATCCCAGCCAAAACCATCACACTGTTTAACCTAAAGGTATTCATGCCATTCCTGTTTTGGTTGTGTTCTGTTCAGATAGTTCTTTAATTTTCTTATCAATTATTTTTTACATACAGATATAGAGAAGGCATAGGGGCTCCCAAGATAAAGTATCCAGATCGAACTTGAGGGAGATAGAAGTAGCCCTTCCCTAAAGGAGAAGGGGGAAGTTCCACAGCCTCCAGGAGACTGGCATTGGCATTGAGAATTGCCTTTCCCCTTTTATTTGGAAACGTATCTATGACTTTTCTGTATCTTGGGCAGTTGCCTATTTTACCCCTATAGCCTGTGGATTGTGTACTGGATGGATGCTTCCAGCAGCATGACAAGTGAAACATCTCTTCTTTCCCATTAGATTGCTGTCAGTCTTAGAATTAGGGTATCAAACTGTGAGGAATTAGAGAAAAAAATCTGGGACCTGTACAGACTTGTCTAGGTATCTTCTACTGACTGTGCTTCTAGCACCCTAGCACCAGAAGCATTATTTCGTCCCTAAAGGTTGATGTGTTTCTTTCCTGAATGTGTGATTTGCAGCCTGACTAACAAGGAGTTCCTGTATTTTATGCAGTAATCGGAAAAGTATGCTGCATCCTATAAAGAAGACAAATGTGTATTGTGTTTGCCATGCTAGGCATGAAGAGGGCAAAAAGCTTTGCATATGTTTGTATTCTAAGGGAAAACAGAGAAATTTCAGGTCTTAATATATACAAACTGTGTTTCTTCTAGAACAACATCCTTGGACATAGAATCCATTCTCAATATGTGCCTCTGGAAAAGACAGGGAAAGCAGCTCAAAACTTCCATATCTATACTTACTTCCTCTGGAGTATTTAATGCAACTCTAGCTAATCTTCTGTTCTGTCTATATGAAATACTGAAAGTATATTATTTTCCATAAGTGTCAGCCAACTGAAATTTCTTTTATCAGCTAAAGTTTCCACAAATTACTTTAAATGCTGGAATGGCTGTGAAAGTGATCTGTTAGTGACTTTCATACAGCATGAACCTATTCAGCAACTTGTTCATGAGTGTGATATGTCTCAGTATTTGCAAAGCCAACATATTTGATATGTGAGGCAGTCAGGCAGGCAGCTGTCTGCATTTCTCTGGCTATTTTCTTGGGATGAACTTAGAACATACTCCATTGGTTTTGAATCTAAGAATCTTTAATGCAGGGCATGCTTAATCACTTTTATCACTAGAAAATTCAAACAGCTTTCACATTTAGAGCATCACAATCACAAGATGATATAAAATATGCCACTAGGCTGAAAGTTTGTATAAAGCAATGCCTATCTTCTTTTTCACTACTCTGGGTACCTTTTCTTCTTTCACACATCCTCCTTTCTTCCTTTCTTTTTTTCTCAAACTCTGCAAAGAAATCCCAGAAAAAATTGCTGACAAATATCCTAAGAGCTAAAGCAGCCTTGTTAGTGCATTTCTACAGGAGCGGGCCCAGACCAAAACCTGTGGTCTATGATTCCTCTTTTGGAATTCCAGACACATCGTTCTCACTGCTTACCCTCGTCTACAGCCATTTAATCTGTGCAAAGTGGAGGTGAAACACTATCATCTGGTTTTAATTGCATGTAATGTTCTTTCACATTCATTTTGTTCAATTACATACCAGTTTGCAAAAATTCCTTTCTCTGTCTTATGTTTGTTAGCGCTTTTTTCCCAAAGACCTGATCATAGTGATCCATGTGCTTGCTGCCTTCAGATAAACAGCCATGATATGTTATACCTGACTTTCCTCGTGACGGCTACCCACAGAAGCTGGGCAACATTGAAGAAGGGGTTGCACTGACAGGAGCCCAGTCTAAGCTTTCTATAATGTTGTGTTGTGAATCAGTGAGGTCTGGTGCAGAGAATGGCTATGACATAGAAAAGACTTTTTGCTATGGCCATTATGGTTGGTTCGCCCATCTCCAGAAAGGTATAATGGCAACAGCAGACTTCAACGGTCATAGGTACAGACCATTTTCCTTGTGAGGAATGACTAAATAAACTAAATCTCTTCAGTCAGGATATGGCAGAAGTCTGTAAAATGGCAGGGAAGAGAATAGGACTCCATTTTTCAATGTCTGCTCCAGCATAAGAGCCAGTGGACCTCAAGTGGTGCTAGCAGGAGGCAGGTCTCTAATGAACAGAGACAGACTGCTCTTCACACAAGGAAACACAAGTAGGCTGTGGATCAACTTGTTCCTGGAAACAGAAAGTGTGTAAAGTTTATGCAGGTTCTATGGGAAGCTTCTTGGTAGAGGATTCCACTGAGGGATCTGAATATACAAACCTCACATCTTCATAATGGAAGTCTTTATGCTGCTGAGAGCTGGAGTCTGGGAGAGTACTTGGAGAAACATCTACTGTCCAGTTTTTTCCAGGCACCCACTATAGTCCACTGTCAAAGGGGTTCTGGACTTCACTACCCATAGAAACATTTAATATATTGGGGATTTTATCCCTTGCTAATCCCCTTATGATAGGGTGTACCTAGAACCAGTTCCTGAAGGAAGAAAAATGTTCATACTTCACAAATCACAGGTAAAAAACCTGGGAGAAGGTGCAAATGTTCGTTTTCACCTCTAACAGTGTTTACCTTTTTCATCCCTGCTAAGGCATTGTCCAGTCCCCATCTGAACTCACATGATTCCTACACATGAAATCTGTTGTTACTACAGCAGAGGCTGAATTCAGGTAGTTTTAATTGTCTTTATACCTTTGCTATAAGAAAGAGAGCAAGATATTTTAACATGAATTGGTCTGTCCTGTTGCAGTGTAACAAGATATTAACCACATATATGCAGCTATACCACTTGAAAATATGAGCTAGTGGAAGATTTACTTTTTGCTTTGTACTACTGTTTGCCCCCTCAGGAGGGAGAAGATAGACAATACCAAGACAGTGTATTCTGCACGCAAAAACTGCTTTGAAAATTTCCCCTGCTCTACCTGTAGTTTGGAAACAGTTAAAAACAGAATACTAATTGTAGCAATAACAACCAAATTATCAGTGTGTACATTTATGAATGTACTAATTATATTTTCAGCTTAGACAATCTGTATTGTACACTATTATTCTGTTTCTAAGAAAAGAATACTCGGATATTTTCTAGCTAGATTTTGGAAGGTTGCTCTAGAGGTTTTGTGACAGCCATGTATGAACCTTCTAAAGGCTTTTATATTTCTGTATTTTTAAGTGTTTTCCTGTGCTTTTGAAGTGTTGGCTGGATAAAAACATGTGGGGGGGGGGAAGAGGGGCGGCAGGGTGTGTATTTTAAGGATCCACTAGGTGTTAACAATGTCATACCTTAAAAATACACATCATTGCAGATTTAGCCTTTTCCTGGAATACTGTAGTTGATATTTCCCTTCTTCACAAAACCATCATGAGAATTCAGAATTTTTTCTTTGTACAGCGCACGAAAGGTGAGGAATGCCAAGCAAGTGTGTTTTATGAGTATTCCTATTCATTTTGTAACATACAACAGGAGTTTATCTTGGCATGTCCTTGTTAAAAATGATAAGAAATGTCATTAATACTCTGGTCCTACACAAACAAGCTACTGTATAGATCACCCCATTGAAATAAAATGCTGTAGCAATTGATCTAGTTGAATGGACCGGTAAAGGCTAATTTCCTTTGAATGTTTTATAATTCACTTCAAACCTTGTAATTGGTCATAATGTCATTTTGGCATGGAGACAACTGCCAATGAAGGCATCTTATTATAGTGTTCCTGTTTATAAATAGAAGTGAATTCTAGTTGATTTTGCCCTTTAGACTCTGTTTCCTTCCCCCATCTCCCTTTTGCTTTCAGGCAAGTGTTTGGAATCACTAGAAATCAGATTATGAAAAAGTCTTCTTCTGAGAACAGTAAACCTGTTCAAAAGTTGAAATGCACTGAAGGAAGAACAAGCAAAACTGTTGTTATTTCTGGTATTGTTAGGGAAATCTCAGCTAATGTCTGCTGTAATGAAAAGAAATTTGGAATACCTTTTAAAAATCCAGCTCTATATAAAAAGCAAACATTACTATATTTAAGGATAAATTCACTCTTAAACTAAGCGACTATACTAAGTGGAATTATAGTAGGAATAAATATGGCCCATTAGTTCAAATTCTCTTATGGTTTGCACCAATGAAAACTGGAACAATCACAGTGACTTAAAAAAAAATAATAAATTATTAAAGGTGTAAAAGAAAGGCAGACTGTGTCCCTATGCAAATATAAGATTTTAAATTATATGTTTTATGACAGGACAACATTATGACAACATAATCTCATGATAGCAAAACATTAAAGACTACTAAAAAATAGAAAATCTGTACTATTTAGTAGAAAAATATATTTTCCACACATGGAGAAAAGTTTTCACAGTTTAGCAAGGTGGAATTCATGTTGGGAAAATCTTTGAAAACTAGAGCTGAATCAAAACTGGAATAAGGAAATCAACATAAGAAAATATTTTGTTGCGGAGATGATATTTTGCTCCTTATTTGTTAGCTTCTTTGTTTCTTTTTCACTTAGTATTTCAGTGAAAAACAGGGACTATCTATTCAAGTAGCTTTGTATCAACTGGTAGTGCTTTGATATTAAAAAAAAAAAACCCAAGTTACTGTGGATATGGCCATAATACTGTATTTTTTAAAGTATAAAAAGTATAATTTGATAAAATTTACTACTTTTCTTACTGCTTTTATCCCTGATAAGGTTATCATGTCAATTATAAAGATGAGATGCACAATATGCAGTGCATTGCTCTCTTCATGTTACATAGCAATTAAGGGAAGTCATATCTCTGAGGTTATTGACTATGTTGTTCACTGTTGCAGACCGGAGTTGTCTCTTAACACCTCTGCTTTCACTCCACTATCAACAAAAGCTCAAAAACCTCTTCATAACTCCAGGAGGGTAGCCCATCCTCCTGGAACTGCCAGCTGTGTTTGCCACAACCAGATCTCTGTTCCTGAAGCTCCTTGTGCTCCACCAGACCCAGTGTTTGTGCACTCCCATCTAGGTAGCAGCTCTCTAGCAGCAAGTTGTCCCAGGCCCCCTTATCTGATTCTGATTTTTAGCACTTGCTGGCCTTACCCACAAATTCAAAATTAGTTGCAACCTCTGTGAAAACAACTCAGAAAAGAGTGATTGTTTGTTTGTTTGTTTAGTTTTTAAATTCCTGAAAGTAGATGCCCAGTGATCACAGGTTTCTTTAACCTTCCCAGAACACAGGCCAGTATCTTTGAGACTTAAAAGTACAGAACATTCTGTTCTTTACCTTGGTGTTTTCTGCAGCCTGTTTCAGACCCTCCCATTTGTCTAGAATTATGGGTAGTCTGCAGTGGGGACCACAAAAAAATCAGTAGAATCTGCTGTCATTTCTTAGAGCATTTTGCAATAACAGTCCTTTGTTAGAGGACTATTCAAAAGCTGTAACAAATTGTAAAGAACATTGGCATGTTCAGACTCAATAACCTTTTAATAAATGTATATTTTTCTAACATTCAATTAAAATGTCATGTACTTTTGTGCATTTCCTCTTCCATTACTGGTGATGTTCACCACAGAGCTATATTAAGCTTCCCTTTGTTTAACCAGCTCATTCATCTTCATCAACTATTTTAGGTATTCAAGAACCTGAAGGTGTTCAAGATATCATTGTAACAATATAAGACATTAGAGTTCTATAGTATTTTCTTGACAAAATCTGAAAGGTACTTTGTAAAGACTAATGAGTTTCTGAGCCAACCAAAATCCCAATGATCAGACTGAGATTGCTCCTATTTAATACACAGATTTAAAAAGTTAAAGTCTTGTCCTAAAGTCAAATATTCACTTTCAGTGCCAGTAGTCAACACCAGCTTTCCTGATTTACGGCCATCTGGAGTGTTTTAAGAATTTTCCAATGTAATGTTACAGTTCATTGTTGTGCATCCAGTTGAGATCAATTATGGGAGAATCTCTGCATGTTCAGAAGCTTGAGGCTCCATTAAAAAGATCCATAAGGGGTCTTTTTTAGATCTATAGAACAATTTATACCAGGTCAGGACCTGAATCCCATTCCACATCCAAACAGATGTGAACGTTACAAATTTTACACTGAGTTGGACTCATTTATTAGTCCTCTAGGACTGAAAATGACAGAAATGTCAGTAAAATTTTTGCAGAGTAGTAGCAGCCTTGTGCCTTTTGCAATTTAACTGTATTCAGAGCTTATGATAGGACAGCAATGAACAGGAGATTGTACTCACTGTGGCATACCTTGGGAGCCAATCCACAAAAGATAAAAGACTACAATAATTGTAAATTCTCCATGAGGTAACCTTAATTTGGAGGGTAGTCTGAAAGGCATCCTGGAACATGGGGAAGAATGTTTAAGAAATCCACATGAGTTTTCAGCTAATATTGGGACATCAAATTTGTTTAAGAATGTGATCATGGCCACATCAAAGCCAAAGAAAGACATGACTCTTCTTGCAGGTGTAACCTCTAAATGAAGCTTGGTTATATTTTCATATGTTTTTTGTCTGAACAGGTAGTCCCATACACCCTAGGTATATGAGAACGACAGCTTCCCTGTGTGTGCACCACAGAGTTGCTCTGTGTGGGCACTGCAGCCCCTTGCCTGGGGTTTCAGATGCCCACCCAGTGCAGCACAGGGTGCATTCAACATTAGAAGCAATGGTTCATTTTGGTAAGGTAGATGAATCCATGTGTAGGAAAAGCATAGTTTCATGTCCCCAAAATCATGTGGTATGAATCAGCGTACCTTCACTGAAGGGAACCCAACCAGCAATTCCTTGGTAAGGGATGGTAACCCAAAGGTGGGAGCAAAAGTGAAAGAGAGGATAGAGCTTTGAATGAGTAATCTTTATAGAGACATAACAGAGTGTGTCAAAAGATGTTTTCAGTTTCATGGTATTCTTTAACTGGAGATACGCTAATTTGACTACATTAGTCTGAATTCTAGATGATTTTCACACCTTTCAAAAAACTGCTGAAACGTTATTTTCTGTCACAATTTTCCACTCCATCCTGCAACTTAGACCAACCAAAGCAACTATGTGACCATTTAGAATGTTTTTGTCATAATATTAATTTACAAGCATAAGCACATGCACATACATTTGTTCAGAAAGTTTTGACAATATTCCATGTGCTGAATCACAGAAATATACTCAGCTCTGCCTCACATGTTAAATGTACAGCAGACAGATTTCAATTTTCAGTACTTTGTAAGGGTGGTCTTAATTGTGTGTATAAAGTTATTTTTCTTACTGAAAAAGCAATATGAAATATCAAACAATGAAATATGCACATGCAGTGAGGGAATGGGGAGTGCCAAAATCCTGTCCAGAATTCCAGAACTGAAGTCTCATCTGGAAAATTGTATGGAATTTAACTAGTCTGACCTGGAAAGAGAAAAGTTCTGTACTCACTTTGCCTGTGCCCGAGTCTATAGTTTTAGGGAGTTCAAACCTGTTACCACTCTAACTTATATTCCAGCATTATACTTTTGCATAAAGTTATAATTCATATATCTATAAATATGTTTTTGTTTCAACACAGCTTGAAAAGAAAATATTTTCTCCTTCACAAATTATCCCATAGAGTTCTTCTGAACTATTAAAATGACCTTTTTAAATGAATTATTTATTCATTCAGTTCTTTGCCTTATTTGTTCACATTTAATTTCAGTATTAATAATGCAGTCCACTGCACAATTTTATTTTAATGGATATTTTTTCATATGTCATATTTAATACGTTGTTGTAGCCTTGGGAGACAGATCCCATTTTCGTTTATGGCATACATAAAGGTCTGGTTTTGTTCAATATTGTCTAGACTTGCCTTTCTAATATCATGCTAAAAAATAGATATGCAGTTTATATGCATATTAAAATATGCAGTTTCTGGATGTTAAAAGAAGCTGACTTATTTTCTACAAGTTGAAAGGGAACCCAAGATGGCAGCTGTAGGGATCACAGACTGGTTTAAACCCCACTCTCACTAATTTCATTGAAGCTGCAGATCACGCCCTAAAGAACTAGAATCTGAGTATCTGACATTGCTGCTGTGTTTCCAGATAGTAATTTTTCTGTAGTGTGACTGGAATCTACTGGAAAGAACTAAAACTACAAGGTGGCTATGGGATACTCACCAAAACCAACCCCCAAACCTCTGTGAACTGGCTAGTTTGGATTCTCACCCCTGTTTCACCATTAAACCAACAACAATGAAAATGATCCTGAACGTCACCATTCCCTAAAGCCTTTCAATGATTAGAATAGAATCACAGAATGGTTTGGATTG
>NW_010302861.1:0-4188 GCF_000700745.2 Antrostomus carolinensis | reverse complement strand
ACCATTTTATGATTCTGTGATTCTATGATTTGGGGCAGCTGGACTAGATGACCTTTAAAGGTCCATTCCAACAGAAACCATTCTATGATTTAATGATTTGCATGGACCTGTCACGAAAGAGAAACACTGGGAACAGCATAACATCCCACCCCTCCCAGGGTGATGGTCCAAGCATCACATCTCTGCAGAAATGAGTTGTGATGTTTTTGAGACATCATGTAACAGTAAGTGGGGAAAAAAAAATCTCCTACTTTCTTGATTCACTTATTAACTTTTCTGGAAATCCTGGTCATCTCCCTGTTTGCTCCGTGCCAATGGCTGAGCTGCAAGTTAGTGCCCAAGAGTAACTCTGGAAGTGTCTTGGGGTAACCTGGACTTCTCTGTGCAGGCAACACAACTTGTGTTTCACCTTCACATTCATCTCAGCCTCGCTGGGGAAAGCCCCTTCTGTCCTGAAACTCTTGCTCTCTCAGTAAATGACATTTTGCAGCTGCTGATATTATTTGGTCATTTTTCAAATGGGAGATTTTGGAAAATGTTGGGGGTTTTCAGTATTATTTTGCAACCATAGCTCAAAGCTTGCTTGGGCAAAAACTGTCATTTGTCACTGCAGGTAGATAGATGGGGTCTCACACGGTGATGGCTGGTGGCATGTGGCTGCCCTGTGCAGAGGACGTGCTGTGGACCACATGATTTCTGCACTCTCAGTTGGAAGAGGCAGGAGATTTTTCCAGCACCAGGTGGTCCCTGGACTAATACCTGCTTTCATCTGAGACTCAGGCAGAAATAATCTCATGTTTCAACTGATCCAGTCCCTTTAGCTCTGTTCTTGACATAAGCCCCAGATGTGACAAGCGGGATGGTTACCACCATTGCTTAATTCTGCTTTGTGCCTATGACCACTATTGAGCCATGCAGTGTGTTTGCTCCAGAAGAAAGCAAGGACATCCCTGGGGTCTTCTGCAGTGCTGGGTTGCTGCATCCAGCTCCTGTCCACCTCAGCACGCATCTGGCAGGAGGGACCCTGGACCCTGCTCAGCTGTGTGTGGGGGGCTGCACCTCCAGGGCTGTGCCCTGCCAGGAGGGAGCTCAGCAAATGTCTCCAAACTCCCGTTGGTGGCACATCCAGGAAAAGTTCTGCTTGACACATGGGAAGTGCCCAGAGGCCTTTCCCGCTCCTGGGCTGTATTTGCTCAGGTCCTGATAAGGGCTCTTATCAGAGCGGATAAACATCCCTGCTGCGGGGAAGAGGTTACAGCCCCATTGCCAGCAGCTCATTAACACGCCCAGAGATGAGAACAGGATGGGGACCAGCAGCAGCAGTGTCAGCCCCACTCCCCCCCTGGCACGGCACAGCTATAAATCTTGTGACTCAAAGCATATCTACAGGAACTTCTGAACTTCCAAGTGTCCCTGTGGAGTCGGCATGGGTGAGTGTGAGCATGGGAAGCTGGGCAGGGTGGATTCTCCAGCACATGGACCCCCAGAAGCTGTGCTGGCAGAGCCGTCTGTTTGCTCCTGTGGATGGAGGACTTACCAGAGAGGCAGGAGGTTACACAGGGCACAAAGCAGGGGCAGACTCAAGGTCCCTGCTGCTTCTCCCAGGGCAAGCGAGAAGGCTTGAGAGGGACGTGCAGGTCCCTGGGGCTGCCCTCAGCACAGCTCTCCAGGCAACGTCGGGACAGATGAGAGCTCAGGAGGGGTCGGGTGGGAAAGAGGGAACCTGCGTGCTGCCCTGTCCCAGGGAGCAGAGAGGTTAGATCAGTGCTGGGTCACACTCGAGGGGTGCAGACCTGGTCACGTCACTCTAGCCAGAGGGACAGGGGCTCTCCACACCTCACATCGCTGCCAGCGCAGCAGAGAGAGCTCCAGCCAGGCTCAGGGTCCAGGCAAAGCCAGGGCAGGTCTCTGCAAACAGGGTCTACCGAGGGCTGTGCTCAGGAGCAGGAGGGCAAAACCAATGGAGGGAAGGTCAGAGTGGCCTTTCCCCCTGCAAATGGGGTCAGTGAGGACAGAAAAGATGCTGAACAAAGAAAAACATCACAGCAACTCATGTCCTCTGAGTATCTCTGCCCTGGCAGAGCAGGAAAGCCATAAATCTAAGTGTAAGAATGTAAGATTGAATTTACTGGTGTATGAAAAGCGTAGGTTTCCAACTGCTATCAAAGGTCCATCATTGTGAGCTGTCCAAGACAGAGGCATCATTGGAAAAGTCATCCCTTTCCAGGTGTTTCACAACCCAGAACTGCTGTAACCCTAGAGGTGCAGCCATGATGTCATCTTTAAATGAATATTCAAATTTTAATCTTAGGATAACTATTACTATAGTTAAGTTGAACAACATCATTATTTTTATTTGATTACAACTTCTTTTTTCCTTTGGATTTTCCAGCGTGTAGTGGAAAGTCTGAAGAAAGACCATCTAGCTGTTTAGTGAGCTGGAGGAGCAGAAAATATTCCACAAGGTTTCTCTTAAAATTTGTGCTTAAAGATAAACCCTTTGGTCAAGTTCCTTCTGATATGAAAAGGACTCTCTTGTGATTGCTTGATTTTGCTCCCTAAATTTCCTGGGCACCTTGGGCTTTGGCATGAAGCTTGGGGACAAGAAGCAGCCCAGCTACAAGGTTCATGTCAGAAAGGCAACCCCATGCCATCCTCGCGGGGTTGGGGTGACTTGCAGCTGTGTCACCTCACTGCAGCTGGTTCCCCATGGCTTGTTTTACTCTGACAGCGGAATGCTCTGTTTGACTCTTGTCCCTTCCTCCCCCAGCTGCCCACTGTGCTCCTCTCCTGCTCCTGGCCTGTGTGTTGGCCCTGCCTGCCCCACATCTCACCAAAAGCACCCAAAGCCTGGCCCTCTTCAGTCAATCTGTCTCAAATAACACCATGTCTGCTCTGAACACGTTAGTGAACGGTAAGTGCACAGGAGATCTCCATCTCTGCCAGCAGGACATGGCTAGGACCACCCCTGAGCGGGCTGTTGGGGAGGGTACCTTCCAACCCCCCAAGCTGTCAGCAGAGCCCCAGCATCCTATAAAAGAGACATACCCCAGCACAGGTCACCTGCCCTTCCTCAAACATCTGGCAGGTGTGGATGTGGGACCTTGCAGTCACAGGCCTTTCTGCTCATGCATAGGTGTGGAGAAGGTCAGAGGGTTTGCTCTGATCTCCTCCTGAAGCCAAGGCTGTCCCTCTCCACACATCCCCTGTCCCACGGGAGGAGGGTAGGGATAGTCAGTGGGAACGATGCGGAAGAAAGGAAGGGTTCTCCTGCCACAAGCATCCCCAGCTATTTTTTTTGTCCCATGGCTAAGAACTAGAGAAGTGGTCTTCTCCTGTGAAATACCCTTGTCTGAGGGTTCTTCACCAGGCTGCACCATCCCCTGCCTCACCCTTGGCCTTGCTAGCGGGTTACTCACAGTCCCAGGAGGGTGAAACAGAGCTCCTGCAGTGGAGAGAGAGGATGGCTGATGCCCACTTGGGTGAGGGAACACATGGCAAACCCAGGCACTGCACCAAAAATAGTTGGAAATGGAGACTTCAGAAGACAAAGGCTCCTTTCCCGGCCAGGAGCATGATCTGTAAGGGCCCTACATCTTATTGCCTGAATTCCACTCCTTGAGCCAGAAAGTACCTCCTGATCTGGGCTCCAGCTTTCTTTGGTGTCGTTTCCCCATTGCCATTTCCAAATCTCTTCTCTACTGTTGTTTTCCATGTTCCAGGTCAGCTCCGGTTGGTGAATGGCTCCCACCAGTGCTCTGGACGGGTGGAGGTTTGGTACCGCAATGAGTGGGGAACGGTGTGTGATGACAGCTGGGACATAAGAGATGCCTCTGTGGTGTGTAGGCAGCTCGGCTGCGGAGAGGCAATATCAGCCAAAAGTAACGCTTATTTCGGGAGTGGATCTGGGCCGATCTGGCTGGATGACGTTAACTGCAGCGGCGAGGAGCAGCTCCTCACCGAGTGCTCACTGCGGGCTTGGGGAGACCACAACTGCAGGCACAGCGAGGACGCAGGCGTTGTGTGCTCAGGTGAGCGTGGGGTTCGTGCTGATCCGTGCTCCTCCAACAGTCCAGGTCTCATTAACATCTTTGTCTTGCAGAACCAGCCACAGAGGACTATGTGATGAGTCTCTGTCCTGTTGCACTGGGTCTTATTAAATCACCCTCTCTCCTGCCCCAGGTTGGC
>NW_010302860.1:0-3907 GCF_000700745.2 Antrostomus carolinensis | reverse complement strand
CCTGGGCTGGAGGTGGGTCTGCCTTGGAGCCTGGGGAGCTTTGCCAAGCTTCTCACAGGGACCATCAATGTAGCCCCTTCCTCCACTACCAAAAAACACCCCCCCTACCCCAAACCCAACATAGCGTCTAATCAAGCTATTTTATAAGCACAGAAATCACAGTATTTTTAATTATTATGGGAGAAGTTTGTAAGTAATTTATTGAAAAATGTTCGAGACTGAGAGAAAAGGTACAGATGATTTCTATGACCATAATAGTCCTTAAATTTACAAATTATTTCTTATGAAGTTTAAGAACAGGCACTTTAGACAAAGCGAATAAGAGCTCTGCTTTTCCACACACAGCACATAAAACACTCTTGAGCATCTTTTGAAATTTATGAACACTAGGGCAAAACTGTAAAGATCACTTATCACTGTTATGTCATTTTTTACATCAGTGTTCATTATTACACATATTTCCTATAATAAAATCTAATTTACTTGCTTGTAAGCATAGTTTACCATCTTTGGATGTTAAGAGAATAATTTTGAAATCATTATTATAACTTTTTGTATGCTGAGCTAGTTACAACGGAGTTTATCAACTTTCACATAAATCCATGTTTTGAACATTAAAAGTTTCCTGTTCTGTAAAATTAGAACTAGATAGAACTAAATAAAATAATGTACACCACCTAGCAAGGAAAGTAACAAAACCCAGCATTTGAATATCAAGAGTTACTCCACAAAGAATTTCTTAAAGTCAAAGACTGTGATGAAGTGACGTGGTGTCTCTGAAGTAAGAAACCCCAAGGGCAAGAAAAAGAATTCACTCCAAGTCTTCATTGGGTTAGAGTAAGCTGGGTGATTAGAGCCTCAGCCCAGCAGGTATGTACTTAGCTTTGAGAATTCAAGTAATCCCTTCGAGATCAGCTTTGACCCGATGAAAGCCTTGCCATACACTACCACCCAAATGAAGAATTGTACTTCTTCTAAGTATTTTTGCTATCTAGTTTTTCAAGGCTACTATAACTTTCAGAGAATTTTAGAATGAAAATCAGTCAGAGAAATAAAAAATAATTCATTCTTTTAGTAACAAGGAGCCCTCTTACCAACTGATCTGGTTAAACATAAGAAATCCCATTTATCAACCTTTTACAGGAGGATAAAAGGGTTTTTATTTTGTTCTAATTAGGGTATTACTTCTCCACAGTTAATTTATCCATGGCCTTCTCTAATATTATTCAGGTATGCCATTCATAGGGCTTAATCTTAGTTTGAAGGTGGTTGGTTTTTTTCTTGCCAAGCTTATCAGAACCAGTTGAATTATTTGAGACTGAAAATACCAAAAGCACAAAAAAGCTACTCGGAAAAATTACACTTTAATCTTTATAAAATTTGTGGGCTTTTGAAACTTACTATTCAAACCCAACTGTAAAGAAAATCCAGTAATTCTAATGTTTATGACAGTCGAGTTTGTCTTTAAAACTCCCTCACTTCCTTCAGGAAGTATATCTGTGTAATTTCAAGTGCCAGGTTTCTGCTTATAAGATTTTAAAACTGTAACTATAGTGCATATGCAATAGTAACTGAGGGTAACCTATCATTCACTAAAACCAGATCACTGTTTTAACGATCTCCTATAATGAATAAACTCCATGTCTATGGAATACTCTATCTTCCCATACACTGTGCAGCTGACTTCTGCACTGTTTGCCACAGAAGCTTCTTGGTGCCAGACTCCGTTTCATTCCTTAATGACTGCATAGAGAGGATCTTGGGGAATTACCTGGGGAAAAAAGGATATATGGTAGCTTCACATATTTATATTATAATCTTAAATCTCTAGCACTCGGTTTAATTCAGGGCCAAAATATATCCTTTCAGAGGCCTTTTCTGGTTTGGTTTTTTTGGGGGGTTTTTTGGGGTTTTTTTTTGTTTTTTTGAGCCAGAGCTTCTGCTGCAGCACAAATGGGTCCATCATAGAAGCAAGTGGCTCTTAATTTGGCATCCACCCAAAACTGAGAGCAAGGCCGAGCAGATATTGAGAAGTAAGGGACTGATTCTACTCCGTGTAGCTGTCATACAGTGTGTACTCTGGAGAGATGTCAAATTTGTCAGAGCAGGAATTGTAATAAAAATAGGCTCAGATCATCTCCTGCAGAAACAGTGGAAAAAGCCTTGATTCTAAAAGATAAATCTCTGTAATATCCTGGTGTTACAGAAGACTATCAGGGCCACATGTACCCCATATATGTATGGCAGAAGAATACTAATTTGTGCTTGCCTAAGTGGAAGGCCACTTTAATAAAACATTAATTTATATTATTGCTCATAACTACACTATGAAAATACATAGGTAAGTAGAGACCTTCCAGTTTACGTTATAACCTACATGACACGCACAGGAATACGATACTCGTACTCCAAAATAAAATTCTTATAATAAAGCAACTGTGGCACAATCCCTAATTCTATTTTTGAGAAATCTGGAACATCTAAGTCTAGTAGGAAATGTATTTCATATTTGGGGAAATTATATATATAGAGTTTGTTGTCATCAGTTAGATATGCAAAGTATGAAAACTACTGCAAGATCTGTACGCAGATGTTTTTTAATTAAAAGAGGATTTTAATTCTTCATGCAAGAAATTAATATTTATTTGATAATAATACATAATTCAGTGCTCAACTCTCATCTAACATCACTCAGGGATAAAGGTGTCTCATTCAGAAATAGTGCCCACCACTCTCACTCCGTTTTCATCACAAAACAGCTCTTTCAGAATTATCAGTCATCCTTACAGGATTATCATGCGCTTCTCATTGTGTTTGCTTTGTAAATTACCTTCCATTTATTTTCCTTTTCAACAATGAAGAATGAAACAAACTAGCCCTCAATTACTTAGTCCATAAATATTTAGTTAAATTGGATATTTCTAGTTGGTTGGTTGTAAATATTTTGGTGTCATTCAAAGAGCTACACAACAGCTAAGAGAGTCCAAATTAGTGTGCAGGTGCATCCCCTCAGTGGTGGAAAGAGAAATACCAGTTTCAGTGGGAATACATCATGGTATTTAGTTCCACGCTAAAATTCCCCTTGGAGAAAGAAAAATCTAATTCCAAATTGCAGCTGAGAGAACTTGCTCAGCATTGTCAGATCAAGTATTTAGGGAAAAAAAATCAATGAACTTATACTGAAAAGAATAATAAGATGCTTATTTTCAACTACTTCTTTTATGAAAGTATGATGGCTGGAAAAGTGTGGTTTGGTTTTTTTAAAAAATATTATGCCATCAATGGGCTGCCAATACCTTCAATTATGAGCTGAATAATTTTTTTAAATTATTTTTTAATAATAAGGTTTACAGCTGATTATACATTTGTACCTGTGTATAAATACAAGTTCACTTCTCTGCGTATATCTTAGAATTTCTACAGTGTGCTATGTAGCACACTTCTGTCTGTCACGGTATCAGGTAGGAGATACATGCTAAAGAAACAAAATGTTATGCCAAACACCAAGTAATTTTAAAATCCATTTATAAAAAATTACTTTAAATATTTTATGTAATGTGCTGTTGAAAACATGTTCTTCTGTCACGCCATTTTTTATAAAAATAAAAGAGAGAGGAGAAAGCCATATGCAAAAAAGATGCATGTTTACTCAGGAGAGATTATTATTTCTGCAGCTCCAATTATTTCCATATTTGAGAAACTAAGTATGAAAAATGGAATGCGTTTGACATGGCTGAAGAGAAGAATATTAACCTCTGTTTGAATTCCTGCAGCTTCTGCATTTTATTCCTCCCTAGTAAGCACAGTGGTGAAGCTGGCTTCGCCAGGTAGTAGCCCTGGACTACAGGATCCAAACTTAGCCAGACATCATTTCTTCAAGGCCAAATGCCAGGTCCTGCACCTGGGT
>NW_010302859.1:0-5844 GCF_000700745.2 Antrostomus carolinensis | reverse complement strand
GCTGCAAACCAAAAGGGTGAAACCACCTCAATGACTTTCCACTGCTAGCTTGACAAACACGGGCTAGTATGTTGGCCAAAGCTGCAGCATTTCCACAAATTTTTGCTCTAAAGTATTTTCTCAAATTTTTAATCATGTCTTCCATTCTTGCCCGCACTGCATGCCAGCATGCACCTGAACTTTGTTACCATACTCTAATATCGGGTTTATCAATACCAGATCCACTAGCTTATGTTCATTTTCCAACAATCTAAATGAATTTCTGAATCTGTTATTACTCAGATATATTTTCCAGGTTCACTTCTTTTCTGTTTGATTTGTTTTGGCTGTATAGTTTGTATTCATTGTTTCTAGATGTAAAAACCTACATTTTGCTGAGTTGAACTGTAATTTTGAGGTTTGGGCTTCCCCCCTTCCTCCCCAATTTGTTAGCCATTTCTTAATCCTTTTAACATGCAATTTATTGATATTGTGTAATACTGATTTTTAGTCATATTTTGTCATGTTGCAGTACATCAAATACCTTACATCTGGATAATATCTGCTTATTTTAAATCAACAAAACTTATGCTCCTAAAAATGTAATTAGATTTGTTTAACAAATCTCATCTATTTCCTGTAAAACCACGTTGACTGACATTAGATTCCTGCAATTCTTAATCAATTAAATAATGTGTCAGCTTCTCCTTGATTTTATCTAGAACTGATGTAATGCAAAATTATGCTCTTTTTGAATTCTTTTCTTTTTCTGTTTTGCAAACATTTCTTACCAAGAAACCCATAATAGACAGTGTATTTGTATACAGCAGCTGGGCAGTTGAGAATGCATTAATTAGTATATTACAGCAGTGGCACTTATTATTTATTATGCCATCATCAGAGAACACAATTAAGTTATTGTAGAGTTGCTATGGTTTCCAAAGGAGGTACAGTGCAGACTAATTACCTCAAGATGCCAGATGGTGCTGAATAATTCCTGAGCAAATGCCCCATCACCTCTGCCTCTCCTACGTTTGTATAGTAAACAAAACATTGATAAAATGGAGGCTGAGAATGTAATGATTTCCCTTTATAGGTCTCCACAGGTTTCTGTTTGCCCTGAGCATATTTACATTCTTTAGACTTTGTTGTTTAATTTTCTCCCATCTGTGCAAAGATACTAATGAATGAACTGCAAACAAGTGTGTAAGAAAACTCTGCTGCTGGACATCTTGACTGCAAATGCTTAATCTGCACTATGCCAGCAATTTTTGTATTGTTTGTCACAGCTATCCCAAGGATATGTTGGGTGGAAAGATGCCTGATCCTTTCCACAGGACAAGTAAGCTATAAGAGATGCTTGGAGCACCATCTACACCCGAGGTTTCCCTTTAGCCTAAAAACTCACCACTTTGCAGACCATGAGGACATCCTACAGTGCAGCAATATAGATGAACATTTATTTGGACTTTAAGCCTGACCTATAGGATGCTCCACATAGCAGCTCACTTGCAATCATTGGGATTTAAAAAAATTGCAAAGCTTAAAGATTGTGAAGTTTGAGGCCACCTAGTCTTAGAGACATGGCTTTCTTGTAGATCTCTGCTCCTTTCTCTTTCTTCTCTTTCAGTGGTCAATAGGTTAGCTGGGTGTCTGCAAAATGTTCCAGCCTGAGAGGCAGATAAACAGATGAACTCCAGGTCTGCACATGTAGTAGGTATCAAACTATAACTTTACCATCAGGGTATACAACAAAATATGAGGCCACAACAAAAAAGCCTTTGGGATAGTGTATTACAGAGATGCACGCTGTAGTAAAAAAAAATTGTCTGTCCTGAGTGTCAGTCCACAACCAGATAACCTGCAGCATCAAGATAATTCAACAAATAAGTCAGGCTTTGGGCAAAGCTTTTTGTACCCTACTTCTTCTTCAAGTGTCATAGGATTACCAACACACCACCCTAAGAAACAGCCTTTTAATTTAGTATATCCCCCATTCAGAGTTTAAATTCAGATGTGCAGTGTGGTTGGTCTAAGAAAACAGCCATGAAAAACCAGACCAGCAAATATTTCCCCTCCAGATTCAGAGCTTGCCTATATAGAGCTTGCTTAGGCTTTTCCAGGTATTTGGGGTTATCTAATTGATATCTCACTTCTACACAACTTCATGGAGCTTCCTTGTCTCTGAGCTGGTCCAAGCTGGTGGGGCTTCAGGTTTTTTTAGCTTCTCTGAGGGCTTTCAGTAATTCCTATTAATGGGGATTTTCATGAGCACAGTTAAAAGAGGCAGAGAGAGATGCAGCAGCGTGTGTGTATGTCTCTGGGTTCTGCTTCAGGACCTTCTGGACTTTCTGGGGACAAGGTCCAGGATCACTGCAAAATGTCTGGGAAACCTCTGAGAAACTTAAGGGTGCCTTCTACTTCTGGGTAAAGATGAGATAAGGGGAGACAGAAGGGTGCAGTCCCAAGGGAGTTCTAGCAGTTTATAACAACCATGATCAGCTACCCTTGACCCAGAGTGACTGATGCCTTTGTTGCAGCTGCTACCACTTAGGGAGGATCAAGAACCCTTTTAGCTGGTGCTGGCGACAGGCCTGTATGAGAGCTTGGTGCCTGGTTGTTGTGATGACACATGACAGAGCAGTTTCCTCAGGAGATGTTTGGGAAGCTGTCCCTGCTAGGGCAGAGGCTTGGGCACACACTGATCTTCAGATGGCTCATGCAGTCCTATAACTCCCAGGCTGCAGGAGTGCCTGTGTCCTCTCTCTGATGGCAGAAGAAATGGCCTTCTGTCCTGCAGAAGTTATAGAATCATAGAATGGTTTGGGTTGGAAGGGACCTTAAAGATCATCTAGTTCCAACCCCCCTGCCATCAGCAGGGACACCTTCCACTAGACCACGTTGCTCAAAGCCTCATCCAACCCAACCTTGAACACTTCCAGGGAGGAGGCATCCACAACTGCCCTGGGCAACCTGTTCCAGTGTCTGACCACCCTCACAGTGAAGAATTTTTTCCTAATATCTATTCTAAACCTACCTTCTTTCAGCTTAAAGCCATTTCCCCTTGTTCTGTCATTAACTGCTCTTATGAAAAGTCCCTCCCCAGCTTCCTTGTAGGCCCCCTTCAGGTACTGGAAGGCCACTAAAAGGTCTCCCCGTAGCCTTCTCTTCTCCAGTCTGAACAGCCCCAACTCTCTCAGTCTGTCCTCATAGCCCTTGGATCATCCTCGTGGCCCTCTTCTGGACTTGTTCTAACAGGTCCATGTCTTTCTTGTGTTTGGGGCTCCAGAACTGGACACAGTACTGCAGGTGAAGCCTTACGAGAGCGGAGTAGAGGGGGAGAATCACCTCCCTTGACCTGCTGGCCATGCTTCTCTTGATGTAGCCCAGCCCAAGTTGTGCCATCTTGGAGGAGCTGTGCCACCAAGTGGAAGAGTTACAGAAGGAAGAGAGCATGCTGTACAGCATTGGAGAAGATCTGAGATCTTCTCTGAGATGCAGCAACTTGAATAGCCCTGGACTCTAACTATAGTAGAGAAACAAGCAGTGTCCACACCTGGTCTTAAGATAAGTGCAACCTCTGGAGGGGGGGAAGGATGGAAGCTGGTGACTTCTAGCACTACAAGGAAGGATTCTGCCCCATCTAAGGGCTTATAACTACAAAATATCCATTACGCTCAAAGGTGATGTACCTTCAAGCAAAAGATCTGGTCTGCCTCTGGTCCATAAGGAAGAGATTGATCAGAGGAAAGGAGGTGCAAGAATGGCAAAACAGTGGCTCTGGAAATGGAGTAAACTAGGAATAAGGTATAAAATCAGGTAGGGAATGCAGGAGGGGGTGGATCTTCTGGTGCTAGGAGCATAGATGTCTACAAACTAATTAAACTGTCCTGTGGGATGCTGGCCCATCTTCTGGAGTGCTGGAGGGAGCTCTCTTCAGTAACCCATGGAACTTTCCATCAGGTCTATGTGTGAAAGACTTGATTTGGGGTACGGTAAAGACAGATGGACTTGCAGCCAAGTACTAAGTGGTGGGGGGAGGAAAGCGTGACAGAGCTGTAATTCAATAATTGTGTGTGTTTCATAATACTTGAGTGATAATAGCTTTATAATTGTATGCAATAATTATGCAAAATGATATAACTAAATCAGCAGTAGTTATATGCTTATTATTTAATTATATTTTTAGGCAAGTACTTTCTTAGTAGTGTATTACTTAATCAGTAAATGCTTTACTCATTTTAGTCTCTTACATCAGTAATATTTAAAGCCTGCAGGTTAGAGGTGTGAGTTAGACCCATGAAGCAACAACATCCAAAGAAGAACATACTTAAACCAACAAAGATTTCAATATCAGTTCTTATTTTGCAGTGTGGACCTTAGGTACAAAAAAGGATTTCTGCCTTGTCAGATTGTTTAGATATTTAAACAAGAAATTAGTCTAATCAATGGGAATTGCAGTTGTCTCAGTTCAAGCTCCATTTGCAGAGATATTTTAACTTTTTTATTCCTGCATAAGTTTTGGTTCTTTCTTGGTTCCAGCAGAGGACATAATGATTGAAATGCCCAGATCAAATGAAATACTACACTTCTCTTAAAATGCCAGCTTCGTAGAAACACAGAAGACAGATTGCTTTTTCAGGTCAATGAATTGGAAAAGAAAGCATTGTTAAAGCATCAGCCAGTTCACTTTAGGAATATGTATGTTTCCTGAGAAAACACATTCAGCTGTACAGTTAGTTTGAGAATAATACATATAATTCTAGTATAATAAAATTATTTCATTACAGGAGTCAGAGAGGTATGAAATCACTTCTTACATTACACCATCTATTGATCATGAAACAGCAGATTGCATAGTTTGATAATTTGTTGGGAAATGACTTGGCTGTAATCTATCTTGTTCCAGTCAGAGGAACTATGTATTTCTGGTATATAGCTAATGAACCAGGACTTTACTGAACACAAATACTTAAATTTCATGTGTGTTCGTATCAATTATTTATCAGTATAGAGCAGTAATTCTACAGTACCCATGTATTTTCACTGTGTCCTGTGAAACTAACACACACTAACACAATTATGGTATTTTTGTAAGCTATATCATCACACTATATACCTACTTTTATACCACAATTAATGTTTTTTTCAGATCTATGAACCGTATTACATGATAAGTTAATGTCCTAAGTAAAAGAAATATATATGAACAAAGGTGTACAAAATTCTATTTTTTTCAGCTACAGTGTTTGCTTAAAGTATTCTCTGTATTATTGTCAGCATCATTTACATTAAAATTGACACCCTTGGATCTCATAAAAATAAACAATCTGTATTATATAGACAAATAATTGAATACAGCACTCATAAAAACATGGAAAAGCATTCTGTGACAATTTATTAATTTTTGCTCCAAATTTGACAAATTAATGTTTTTTTAAAAGCAATATTTTAATGTTATCTCGAAGCAAATACAATGTTAATGCTGTATCTGAGTTTCCAAAGCAAAAAAAACCCCCAAAATAAACAAACACACAACCCAAACAAAAGGCCCTTAGTGTTCCTGACATGAACTTTATCCTATTTGCTCATGCAAATGGTAATTCAGTTCCCTGCTGCACTTTGTTTCCCTGCTGCACTTTGTGTTGCCCTCCACTGTCAAGCTGCCTGAGGGAGAGAGCAGAAAAAGCCCTCCCTTTACCACCTGACCCTCTCTTGTCTCAGTGTGACTTTAACCTTGTGGCTTACTGTGTGCTTCTGATCTCTTTAAAGGAAAGAAGAACTGAAACAACAAAACCAAAATTTGACACGTGGTCTAGAGTTCAATTTTTTCATCAATGTATTGGGTTTGCATGGCAAGGTTTT
>NW_010302858.1:0-2067 GCF_000700745.2 Antrostomus carolinensis | reverse complement strand
AGAGTGCATTGTCAGCAAGTTTGCTGATGACACAAAGCTGGGAGGAGTGGCTGACACGCCAGAAGGCTGTGCTGCCATCCAACCAGACCTAGACAGGCTGGAGAGTTGGGCGGGCAGAAATTTAATGAAATACAAGAAAGGCAATTGTAGAGTCTTGCATCTGGGAAAGAACAACCCCATGTACCAGCATAGGTTGGGGACAGACCTGTTGGAGAGCAGCATAAGGGAAATTGACCTGGGGGTCCTGGTGACAGCAGGATGACCATGAGCCAGCATTGTGCCCTTGTGGCCAAGAAGGCCAATGGTATCCTGGGGTGCATTAGAAGGGGTGTGGTTAGTAGGTCAAGAGAGGTTCTCCTCCCCCTCTACTCTGCCCTGGTGAGGCCACATCTGGAATATTGTGTCCAGTTCTGGGCCCCACAGTTCAAGAAGGACAGGGAACTGCTTGAGGGAGTCCAGTGCAGAGCCACAAAGATGATTAAGGGAGTGGAACATCTCCCTTATGAGGAAAGGCTGAGGGAGCTGGGTCTCTTTAGTTTGGAGGAGACTGAGGAATGACCTCATTCATGTTTATAAATATGTAAAGGGTGAATGTCAGGAAGATCAAGCCAGGCTCTTCTTGGTGATGTCCAGCAGTAGGACAAGGGGCAATGGGTGCAAGCTGGAGCATAGGAGGTTCCATGTAAACATAAGGAAAAACTTTTTCACTGTGAGGGTGACAGGACCCTGGAACAGGCTGCCCAGAGAGGTTGTGGAGTATCCTTCTCTGGAGATATTCAAAACCTGCCTGGATGCGTTCCTGTGTGACCTCCTGTAGGTGATCCTGCTCTGGCAGAGGAGTTGGACTAGATGATCTTTTGAGGTCCCTTCCAATCCCTAACATTCTGTGATTCTGTGATTCTGTGTGATTCTGTGAGTAAGCAGCAAACCTGCGTTACAAGGAGTTTAGTCCAGTTCCACAGGGACTGCTGGTAATTCCATAGCTTATTACTAAATTAGTTATTTGTAAACCACTTACCTCATGGCCTGTTCTTTGCCACTGCTGTTCATTGTCCCAGGAGACACAGTGTGATACTTTTACATGTGAAAGGCTCTTCTTTTGCTCTTCTTATCTTTGCTCTCTCCCACTTAACATAGCCTTTGTCTTAGTAGACAGTATCTATTAGTTTCATCCCAGCACCACAGAACTGACTTTTACTAGGTCAGTAGCTTCTTCTGGTGTGTAAGGATACAAGGCCATCTCATAGAAAAAAAAGCTTATGATAGCAAAAGAAATTATGCCAGTTAACATGTACTAGACAGCATAGGTCCTCCTCAGTGGAATTTGTAGGGCAACCTCGAATTTCCGTCTTCACCTAGAATTCTAAAGACACAAAGAGGAAGGTTTTCTGCACTATTATTTTTAGTTTTGGTTGCTTTTAGAATTCCATGCAGAAATGTGTTTTTCCCCTTGAACAGTGACTACTTTTCATGGCTGTTCTCTGAGGTGACCTCTGGATGAACATGGACTCCTGAGTTCCCTTGTCCAGTAACAACTGTGTTGTGAGTAGGGAGACCACATGGCAATGATGTTTAGCTTCTTTCAAAATGATGTCTGAATTTTAAAATGTTGAAGACTCTTGGAAATAATTTACTTGAAACATTTACTTGAAATTACATGGTATTGACTTAAGCTGCAAAACAAAGCAGTGTGGATACAGTGTGCTTTATGCAGGCTGTATGTGATGGGAGGAAACTTGTTCATTGTAAACAGCAGTATTCTACAAAAAAAAAAGGAAACAAGAAAGAAGAATTGAAAGAAGAAGAAAGATGTTGGTGCTTTAAGAGCTGAAGCTGCAAGTGGCCTCAGCCTTGAGCAATTAATTCCTGACCTTGAGCGAAGATAAAATGAAACAACAAAAAACAGAATAACAAGAAAGAATGTGTATGAGACAAGATAAGAGATTGTTTATGTGCTGGAATTAGTAACCAGTCAGAAGTAAAAGAATGGCTTGTGAACAGGTGGATTTAACCAATCGTCAATTGTTTAGGCACATTTTGTTGCATCTGGGCAGGAACAACCCCAGG